>NW_027617745.1:0-99334 GCF_964187855.1 Myxine glutinosa
ATAGTGTTGAAAAAACCACTTTAACACTTGTGTTAGTGTTGAAAAACCACTTTTCGCACTTGTGTTAGTGTTGAAAAACCACTTTTCGCACTTGTGTTGGTGCAGGAAACCACTTTTGCACTTGTATTAGTGTGGAAAAAACACTTTTCGCACTTGTGTTAGTGTTGAAAAAACCACTTTTCGCACTTGTGTTAGTGTTGAAAAACCACTTTTCGCACTTGTGTTAGTGTTGAAAAACCACATTTCGCACTTGTGTTGGTGCAGGAAACCACTTTTGCACTTGTATTAGTGTGGAAAAAACACTTTTTGCACTTGTGATAGTGTTGAAAAACCACGTTTCGCACTTGTGTTGGTGCAGGAAACCACTTTTGCACTTGTATTAGTGTGGAAAAAAACACTTTTCGCACTTGTGTTAGTGTTGAAAAACCACTTTTCGCACTTGTGTTAGTGTTGAAAAAACCACTTTTCGCACTTGTGTTGGTGCAGGAAACCACTTTTGCACTTGTATTAGTGTGGAAAAAACACTTTTTGCACTTGTGATAGTGTTGAAAAACCACTTTTCGCTCTTGTGTTAGTGTTGAAAAACCACTTTTCGCACTTGTGTTGGTGCAGGAAACCACTTTTGCACTTGTATTAGTGTGGAAAAAACACTTTTTGCACTTGTGATAGTGTTGAAAAACCACGTTTCGCACTTGTGTTGGTGCAGGAAACCACTTTTGCACTTGTATTAGTGTGGAAAAAAACACTTTTCGCACTTGTGTTAGTGTTGAAAAACCACTTTTCGCACTTGTGTTAGTGTTGAAAAACCACTTTTCGCACTTGTGTTGGTGCAGGAAACCACTTTTGCACTTGTATTAGTGTGGAAAAAAACACTTTTCGCACTTGTTGTTGAAAAACCACTTTTCGCACTTGTGTTGGTGCAGGAAACCACTTTTGCACTTGTATTAGTGTGGAAAAAAACACTTTTCGCACTTGTGTTAGTGTTGAAAAACCACTTTTCGCACTTGTGATAGTGTTGAAAAACCACTTTTCGCACTTGTGTTAGTGTTGTAAAACCACTTTTCGCACTTGTGTTGGTGCAGGAAACCACTTTTGCACTTGTATTAGTGTGGAAAAAACACTTTTTGCACTTGTGATAGTGTTGAAAAACCACTTTTCGCACTTGTGGTAGTGTTGAAAAAACCACTTTTCGCACTTGTGTTGGTGCAGGAAACCACTTTTGCACTTGTATTAGTGTGGAAAAAAACACTTTTCGCACTTGTGTTAGTGTTGAAAAACCACTTTTCGCACTTGTGTTAGTGTTGAAAAACCACTTTTCGAACTTGTGTTAGTGTTGAAAAACCACTTTTCGCACTTGTGTTGGTGCAGGAAACCACTTTTGCACTTGTATTAGTGTGGAAAAACCACTATTCGCACTTGTGTTAGTGTTTGAAAAAACCACTTTTCGCACTTGTGTTGGTGCAGGAAACCACTTTTGCACTTGTATTAGTGTGGAAAAAACACTTTTTGCACTTGTTATAGTGTTGAAAAACCACTTTAACACTTGTGTTAGTGTTTGAAAAACCACTTTTTCGCACTTGTGTTAGTGTTGAAAAACCACTTTTCGCACTTGTGTTGGTGCAGGAAACCACTTTTGCACTTGTATTAGTGTGGAAAAAAACACTTTTCGCACTTGTGTTAGTGTTGAAAAACCACTTTTCGCACTTGTGTTAGTGTTGAAAAACCACTTTTCGCACTTGTGTTAGTGTTGAAAAACCACATTTCGCACTTGTGTTGGTGCAGGAAACCACTTTTGCACTTGTATTAGTGTGGAAAAAACACTTTTTGCACTTGTGATAGTGTTGAAAAACCACGTTTCGCACTTGTGTTGGTGCAGGAAACCACTTTTGCACTTGTATTAGTGTGGAAAAAAACACTTTTCGCACTTGTGTTAGTGTTGAAAAACCACTTTTCGCACTTGTGTTAGTGTTGAAAAACCACTTTTCGCACTTGTGTTTGGTGCAGGAAACCACTTTTGCACTTGTATTAGTGTGGAAAAAAACACTTTTTGCACTTGTGATAGTGTTGAAAAACCACTTTTCGCTCTTGTGTTAGTGTTGAAAAAACCACTTTTCGCACTTGTGTTGGTGCAGGAAACCACTTTTGCACTTGTATTAGTGTGGAAAAAAACACTTTTTTGCACTTGTGATAGTGTTGAAAAACCACGTTTCGCACTTGTGTTGGTGCAGGAAACCACTTTTGCACTTGTATTAGTGTGGAAAAAACACTTTTCGCACTTGTGTTAGTGTTGAAAAACCACTTTTCACACTTGTGTTGGTGCAGGAAACCACTTTTGCACTTGTATTAGTGTGGAAAAACCACTTTTCGCACTTGTGTTAGTGTTGAAAAACCACTTTTTGCACTTGTGTTGGTGCAGGAAACCACTTTTGCACTTGTATTAGTGTGGAAAAACCACTTTTCGCACTTGTGTTAGTGTTGAAAAACACTTTTCGCACTTGTGTTAGTGTTGAAAAACCACTTTTCGCACTTGGGTTGGTGCAGGAAACCACTTTTGCACTTGTATTAGTGTGGAAAAAACCACTTTTCGCACTTGTGTTAGTGTTGAAAAACCACTTTTCGCACTTGTGTTAGTGTTGAAAAACCACATTTCGCACTTGTGTTGGTGCAGGAAACCACTTTTGCACTTGTATTAGTGTGGAAAAAACACTTTTTGCACTTGTGATAGTGTTGAAAAACCACTTTTCCACTTGTGTTAGTGTTGAAAAACCACTTTTGGCACTTGTGTTGGTGCAGGAAACCTCTTTTGCACTTGTATTAGTGTGGAAAAACCACTTTTCGCACTTGTGTTAGTGTTGAAAAACCACTTTTCGCACTTGTGTTAGTGTTGAAAAACCACTTTTCGCACTTGTGTTGGTGCAGGAAACAACTTTTGCACTTGTGTTAGTGTTGAAAAACCACTTTTCGCACTTGTGTTAGTGTTGAAAAACCACTTTTCGCACTTGTGTTTGTGTTGAAAAACCACTTTTCGCTCTTGTGTTAGTGTTGAAAAACCCACTTTTCGCACTAGTGTTGGTGCAGGATACCACTTTTGCACTTGTATTAGTGTGGAAAAAACACTTTTCGCACTTGTGTTAGTGTTGAAAAACCACTTTTCGCACTTGTGTTAGTGTTGAAAAACCACTTTTCGCACTTGTGTTAGTGTTGAAAAACCACTTTTGCACTTGTATTAGTGTGGAAAAAACACTTTTCGCACTTGTGTTAGTGTTGAAAAACGACTTTTCGCACTTGTGTTAGTGTTGAAAAACCACTTTTCGCACTTGTGTTGGTGCAGGAAACCACTTTTGCACTTGTATTAGTGTGGAAAAAACACTTTTTGCACTTGTGATAGTGTTGAAAAACCACTTTTCGCACTTGTGTTAGTGTTGAAAAACCACTTTTCGCACTTGTGTTGGTGCAGGAAACCACTTTTGCACTTGTATTAGTGTGGAAAAACCACTATTCGCACTTGTGTTAGTGTTGAAAAACCACTTTTCGCACTTGTGTTGGTGCAGGAAACCACTTTTGCACTTGTATTAGTGTGGAAAAAACACTTTTTGCACTTGTTATAGTGTTGAAAAACCACTTTAACACTTGTGTTAGTGTTGAAAAACCACTTTTCGCACTTGTGTTAGTGTTGAAAAACCACTTTTCGCACTTGTGTTGGTGCAGGAAACCACTTTTGCACTTGTATTAGTGTGGAAAAAACACTTTTCGCACTTGTGTTAGTGTTGAAAAACCACTTTTCGCACTTGTGTTAGTGTTGAAAAACCACTTTTCGCACTTGTGTTAGTGTTGAAAAACCACATTTCGCACTTGTGTTGGTGCAGGAAACCACTTTTGCACTTGTATTAGTGTGGAAAAAACACTTTTTGCACTTGTGATAGTGTTGAAAAACCACGTTTCGCACTTGTGTTGGTGCAGGAAACCACTTTTGCACTTGTATTAGTGTGGAAAAAACACTTTTCGCACTTGTGTTAGTGTTGAAAAACCACTTTTCGCACTTGTGTTAGTGTTGAAAAACCACTTTTCGCACTTGTGTTGGTGCAGGAAACCACTTTTGCACTTGTATTAGTGTGGAAAAAACACTTTTTGCACTTGTGATAGTGTTGAAAAACCACTTTTCGCTCTTGTGTTAGTGTTGAAAAACCACTTTTCGCACTTGTGTTGGTGCAGGAAACCACTTTTGCACTTGTATTAGTGTGGAAAAAACACTTTTTGCACTTGTGATAGTGTTGAAAAACCACGTTTCGCACTTGTGTTGGTGCAGGAAACCACTTTTGCACTTGTATTAGTGTGGAAAAAACACTTTTCGCACTTGTGTTAGTGTTGAAAAACCACTTTTCGCACTTGTGTTAGTGTTGAAAAACCACTTTTCGCACTTGTGTTGGTGCAGGAAACCACTTTTGCACTTGTATTAGTGTGGAAAAAACACTTTTCGCACTTGTTGTTGAAAAACCACTTTTCGCACTTGTGTTGGTGCAGGAAACCACTTTTGCACTTGTATTAGTGTGGAAAAAACACTTTTCGCACTTGTGTTAGTGTTGAAAAACCACTTTTCGCACTTGTGATAGTGTTGAAAAACCACTTTTCGCACTTGTGTTAGTGTTGTAAAACCACTTTTCGCACTTGTGTTGGTGCAGGAAACCACTTTTGCACTTGTATTAGTGTGGAAAAAACACTTTTTGCACTTGTGATAGTGTTGAAAAACCACTTTTCGCACTTGTGGTAGTGTTGAAAAACCACTTTTCGCACTTGTGTTGGTGCAGGAAACCACTTTTGCACTTGTATTAGTGTGGAAAAAACACTTTTCGCACTTGTGTTAGTGTTGAAAAACCACTTTTCGCACTTGTGTTAGTGTTGAAAAACCACTTTTCGAACTTGTGTTAGTGTTGAAAAACCACTTTTCGCACTTGTGTTGGTGCAGGAAACCACTTTTGCACTTGTATTAGTGTGGAAAAACCACTATTCGCACTTGTGTTAGTGTTGAAAAACCACTTTTCGCACTTGTGTTGGTGCAGGAAACCACTTTTGCACTTGTATTAGTGTGGAAAAAACACTTTTTGCACTTGTTATAGTGTTGAAAAACCACTTTAACACTTGTGTTAGTGTTGAAAAACCACTTTTCGCACTTGTGTTAGTGTTGAAAAACCACTTTTCGCACTTGTGTTGGTGCAGGAAACCACTTTTGCACTTGTATTAGTGTGGAAAAAACACTTTTCGCACTTGTGTTAGTGTTGAAAAACCACTTTTCGCACTTGTGTTAGTGTTGAAAAACCACTTTTCGCACTTGTGTTAGTGTTGAAAAACCACATTTCGCACTTGTGTTGGTGCAGGAAACCACTTTTGCACTTGTATTAGTGTGGAAAAAACACTTTTTGCACTTGTGATAGTGTTGAAAAACCACGTTTCGCACTTGTGTTGGTGCAGGAAACCACTTTTGCACTTGTATTAGTGTGGAAAAAACACTTTTCGCACTTGTGTTAGTGTTGAAAAACCACTTTTCGCACTTGTGTTAGTGTTGAAAAACCACTTTTCGCACTTGTGTTGGTGCAGGAAACCACTTTTGCACTTGTATTAGTGTGGAAAAAACACTTTTTGCACTTGTGATAGTGTTGAAAAACCACTTTTCGCTCTTGTGTTAGTGTTGAAAAACCACTTTTCGCACTTGTGTTGGTGCAGGAAACCACTTTTGCACTTGTATTAGTGTGGAAAAAACACTTTTTGCACTTGTGATAGTGTTGAAAAACCACGTTTCGCACTTGTGTTGGTGCAGGAAACCACTTTTGCACTTGTATTAGTGTGGAAAAAACACTTTTCGCACTTGTGTTAGTGTTGAAAAACCACTTTTCACACTTGTGTTGGTGCAGGAAACCACTTTTGCACTTGTATTAGTGTGGAAAAACCACTTTTCGCACTTGTGTTAGTGTTGAAAAACCACTTTTTGCACTTGTGTTGGTGCAGGAAACCACTTTTGCACTTGTATTAGTGTGGAAAAACCACTTTTCGCACTTGTGTTAGTGTTGAAAAACCACTTTTCGCACATGTGTTAGTGTTGAAAAACCACTTTTCGCATTTGTGTTGGTGCAGGAAACCACTTTTGCACTTGTATTAGTGTGGGAAAACCACTTTTCGCACTTGTGTTAGTGTTGAAAAACCACTTTTCGCACTTGTGTTAGTGTTGAAAAACCACTTTTCGCACTTGTGTTAGTGCAGGAAACCACTTTTGCACTTGTATTAGTGTGGAAAAAACACTTTTTGCACTTGTGATAGTGTTGAAAAACCACTTTTCGCACTTGTGTTAGTGTTGAAAAACCACTTTTCGCACTTGTGTTGGTGCAGGAAACCACTTTTGCACTTGTATTAGTGTGGAAAAACCACTTTTCGCACTTGTGTTAGTGTTGAAAAACCACTTTTCGCACTTGTGTTAGTGTTGAAAAACCACTTTTCGCACTTGTGTTAGTGTTGAAAAACAACTTTTCGCACTTGTGTTGGTGCAGGAAACAACTTTTGCACTTGTGTTAGTGTTGAAAAACCACTTTTCGCACTTGTTAGTGTTGAAAAACCACTTTTCGCACTTGTGTTAGTGTTGAAAAACCACTTTTCGCACTTGTGTTAGTGTTGAAAAACCACTTTTCGCACTTGTGTTAGTGTTGAAAAACCACTTTTCGCACTTGTGTTAGTGTTGAAAAACCACTTTTCGCACTTGTGTTGGTGCAGGAAACAACTTTTGCACTTGTGTTAGTGTTGAAAAACCACTTTTCGCACTTGTGTTAGTGTTGAAAAACCACTTTTCGCACTTGTGTTAGTGTTGAAAAACCACTTTTCGCACTTGTGTTGGTGCAGGAAACCACTTTTGCACTTGTATTAGTGTTGAAAAACCACTTTTCGCACTTGTGTTTGTGTTGAAAAACCACTTTTCGCTCTTGTGTTAGTGTTGAAAAACCACTTTTCGCACTTGTGTTGGTGCAGGAAACCACTTTTGCACTTGTATTAGTGTGGAAAAAACACTTTTCGCACTTGTGTTAGTGTTGAAAAACCACTTTTCGCACTTGTGTTAGTGTTGAAAAACCACTTTTCGCACTTGTGTTAGTGTTGAAAAACCACTTTTCGCACTTGTGTTGGTGCAGGAAACCACTTTGGCACTTGTATTAGTGTGGAAAAACCACTATTCGCACTTGTGTTAGTGTTGAAAAACCACTTTTCGCACTTGTGTTGGTGCAGGAAACCACTTTTGCACTTGTATTAGTGTGGAAAAAACACTTTTTGCACTTGTTATAGTGTTGAAAAACCACTTTTCGCACTTGTGTTAGTGTTGAAAAACCACTTTTCGAACTTGTGTTAGTGTTGAAAAACCACTTTTCGCACTTGTGTTGGTGCAGGAAACCACTTTTGCACTTGTATTAGTGTGGAAAAAACACTTTTCGCACTTGTGTTAGTGTTGAAAAACCACTTTTCGCACTTGTGTTAGTGTTGAAAAACCACTTTTCGCACTTGTGTTAGTGTTGAAAAACCACATTTCGCACTTGTGTTGGTGCAGGAAACCACTTTTGCACTAGTATTAGTGTGGGAAAACACTTTTTGCACTTGTGATAGTGTTGAAAAACCACGTTTCGCACTTGTGTTGGTGCAGGAAACCACTTTTGCACTTGTATTAGTGTGGAAAAAACACTTTTCGCACTTGTGTTAGTGTTGAAAAACCACTTTTCGCACTTGTGTTATTGTTGAAAAACCACTTTTCGCACTTGTGTTGGTGCAGGAAACCACTTTTGCACTTGTATTAGTGTGGAAAAAACACTTTTTGCACTTGTGATAGTGTTGAAAAACCACTGTTCGCACTTGTGTTAGTGTTGAAAAACCACTTTTCGCACTTGTGTTGGTGCAGGAAACCTCTTTTGCACTTGTATTAGTGTGGAAAAACCACTTTTCGCACTTGTGTTAGTGTTGAAAAACCACTTTTCGCACTTGTGTTAGTGTTGAAAAACCACTTTTCGCACTTGTGTTGGTGCAGGAAACAACTTTTGCACTTGTGTTAGTGTTGAAAAACCACTTTTGCACTTGTATTAGTGTGGAAAAAACACTTTTCGCACTTGTGTTAGTGTTGAAAAACTACTTTTCGCACTTGTGTTAGTGTTGAAAAACCACTTTTCGCACTTGTGTTAGTGTTGAAAAACCACATTTCGCACTTGTGTTGGTGCAGGAAACCACTTTTGCACTTGTATTAGTGTGGAAAAAACACTTTTTGCACTTGTGATAGTGTTGAAAAACCACTTTTCGCACTTGTGTTAGTGTTGAAAAACCACTTTTGGCACTTGTGTTGGTGCAGGAAACCTCTTTTGCACTTGTATTAGTGTGGAAAAACCACTTTTCGCACTTGTGTTAGTGTTGAAAAACCACTTTTCGCACTTGTGTTAGTGTTGAAAAACCACTTTTCGCACTTGTGTTGGTGCAGGAAACAACTTTTGCACTTGTGTTAGTGTTGAAAAACCACTTTTCGCACTTGTGTTAGTGTTGAAAAACCACTTTTCGCACTTGTGTTTGTGTTGAAAAACCACTTTTCGCTCTTGTGTTAGTGTTGAAAAACCCACTTTTCGCACTAGTGTTGGTGCAGGATACCACTTTTGCACTTGTATTAGTGTGGAAAAAACACTTTTCGCACTTGTGTTAGTGTTGAAAAACCACTTTTCGCACTTGTGTTAGTGTTGAAAAACCACTTTTCGCACTTGTGTTAGTGTTGAAAAACCACTTTTGCACTTGTATTAGTGTGGAAAAAACACTTTTCGCACTTGTGTTAGTGTTGAAAAACGACTTTTCGCACTTGTGTTAGTGTTGAAAAACCACTTTTCGCACTTGTGTTGGTGCAGGAAACCACTTTTGCACTTGTATTAGTGTGGAAAAAACACTTTTTGCACTTGTGATAGTGTTGAAAAACCACTTTTCGCACTTGTGTTAGTGTTGAAAAACCACTTTTCGCACTTGTGTTGGTGCAGGAAACCACTTTTGCACTTGTATTAGTGTGGAAAAACCACTTTTCACACTTGTGATAGTGTTGATAAACCACTTTTCGCACTTGTGTTAGTGTTGAAAAACCACTTTTCGCACTTGTGTTAGTGTTGAAAAACCACATTTCGCACTTGTGTTGGTGCAGGAAACCACTTTTGCACTTGTATTAGTGTGGAAAAACCACTTTTTGCACTTGTGATAGTGTTGAAAAACCACTTTTCGCACTTGTGTTGGTGCAGGAAACCACTTTTGCACTTGTATTAGTGTGGAAAAAACACTTTTCGCACTTGTGTTAGTGTTGAAAAACCACTTTTCGCACTTGTGTTAGTGTTGAAAAACCACTTTTTGCACTTGTGTTGGTGCAGGAAACCACTTTTGCACTTGTATTAGTGTGGAAAAAACACTTTTTGCACTTGTGATAGTGTTGAAAAACCACTTTTCGCACTTGTGTTAGTGTTGAAAAACCACTTTTCGCACTTGTGTTGGTGCAGGAAACCTCTTTTGCACTTGTATTAGTGTGGAAAAACCACTTTTCGCACTTGTGTTAGTGTTGAAAAACCACTTTTCGCACTTGTGTTAGTGTTGAAAAACCACTTTTCGCACTTGTGTTGGTGCAGGAAACAACTTTTGCACTTGTGGTAGTGTTGAAAAATCACTTTTCGCACTTGTGTTAGTGTTGAAAAACCACTTTTCGCACTTGTGTTTGTGTTGAAAAACCACTTTTCGCTCTTGTGTTAGTGTTGAAAAACCCACTTTTCGCACTAGTGTTGGTGCAGGAAACCACTTTTGCACTTGTATTAGTGTGGAAAAAACACTTTTCGCACTTGTGTTAGTGTTGAAAAACCACTTTTCGCACTTGTGTTAGTGTTGAAAAACCACTTTTCGCACTTGTGTTAGTGTTGAAAAACCACTTTTCGCACTTGTGTTGGTGCAGGAAACCACTTTTGCACTTGTATTAGTGTGGAAAAACCACTATTCGCACTTGTGTTAGTGTTGAAAAACCACTTTTCGCACTTGTGTTGGTGCAGGAAACCACTTTTGCACTTGTATTAGTGTGGAAAAAACACTTTTTGCACTTGTGTTAGTGTTGAAAAACCACTTTTCGCACTTGTGTTAGTGTTGAAAAACCACTTTTCGCACTTGTGTTAGTGTTGAAAAACCACTTTTCGCACTTGTGTTGGTGCAGGAAACCACTTTTGCACTTGTATTAGTGTGGAAAAAACACTTTTCGCACTTGTGTTAGTGTTGAAAAACCACTTTTCGCACTTGTGTTAGTGTTGAAAAACCACTTTTTGCACTTGTGTTAGTGTTGAAAAACCACATTTCGCACTTGTGTTGGTGCAGAAAACCACTTTTGCACTTGTATTAGTGTGGAAAAAACACTTTTTGCACTTGTGATAGTGTTGAAAAACCACTTTTCGCACTTGTGTTAGTGTTGTAAAACCACTTTTCGCACTTGTGTTGGTGCAGGAAACCACTTTTGCACTTGTATTAGTGTGGAAAAAACACTTTTTGCACTTGTGATAGTGTTGAAAAACCACTTTTCGCACTTGTGTTAGTGTTGAAAAACCACTTTTCGCACTTGTGTTGGTGCAGGAAACCACTTTTGCACTTGTATTAGTGTTGAAAAACCACTTTTCGCACTTGTGTTTGTGTTGAAAAACCACTTTTCGCTCTTGTGTTAGTGTTGAAAAACCACTTTTCGCACTTGTGTTGGTGCAGGAAACCACTTTTGCACTTGTATTAGTGTGGAAAAAACACTTTTCGCACTTGTGTTAGTGTTGAAAAACCACTTTTCGCACTTGTGTTAGTGTTGAAAAACCACTTTTCGCACTTGTATTAGTGTTGAAAAACCACTTTTCGCACTTGTGTTGGTGCAGGAAACCACTTTTGCACTTGTATTAGTGTGGAAAAACCACTATTCGCACTTGTGTTAGTGTTGAAAAACCACTTTTCGCACTTGTGTTGGTGCAGGAAACCACTTTTGCACTTGTATTAGTGTGGAAAAAACACTTTTTGCACTTGTTATAGTGTTGAAAAACCACTTTTCGCACTTGTGTTAGTGTTGAAAAACCACTTTTCGAACTTGTGTTAGTGTTGAAAAACCACTTTTCGCACTTGTGTTGGTGCAGGAAACCACTTTTGCACTTGTATTAGTGTGGAAAAAACACTTTTCGCACTTGTGTTAGTGTTGAAAAACCACTTTTCGCACTTGTGTTAGTGTTGAAAAACCACTTTTCGCACTTGTGTTAGTGTTGAAAAACCACATTTCGCACTTGTGTTGGTGCAGGAAACCACTTTTGCACTAGTATTAGTGTGGGAAAACACTTTTTGCACTTGTGATAGTGTTGAAAAACCACGTTTCGCACTTGTGTTGGTGCAGGAAACCACTTTTGCACTTGTATTAGTGTGGAAAAAACACTTTTCGCACTTGTGTTAGTGTTGAAAAACCACTTTTCGCACTTGTGTTATTGTTGAAAAACCACTTTTCGCACTTGTGTTGGTGCAGGAAACCACTTTTGCACTTGTATTAGTGTGGAAAAAACACTTTTTGCACTTGTGATAGTGTTGAAAAACCACTGTTCGCACTTGTGTTAGTGTTGAAAAACCACTTTTCGCACTTGTGTTGGTGCAGGAAACCTCTTTTGCACTTGTATTAGTGTGGAAAAACCACTTTTCGCACTTGTGTTAGTGTTGAAAAACCACTTTTCGCACTTGTGTTAGTGTTGAAAAACCACTTTTCGCACTTGTGTTGGTGCAGGAAACAACTTTTGCACTTGTGTTAGTGTTGAAAAACCACTTTTGCACTTGTATTAGTGTGGAAAAAACACTTTTCGCACTTGTGTTAGTGTTGAAAAACGACTTTTCGCACTTGTGTTAGTGTTGAAAAACCACTTTTCGCACTTGTGTTAGTGTTGAAAAACCACATTTCGCACTTGTGTTGGTGCAGGAAACCACTTTTGCACTTGTATTAGTGTGGAAAAAACACTTTTTGCACTTGTGATAGTGTTGAAAAACCACTTTTCGCACTTGTGTTAGTGTTGAAAAACCACTTTTGGCACTTGTGTTGGTGCAGGAAACCTCTTTTGCACTTGTATTAGTGTGGAAAAACCACTTTTCGCACTTGTGTTAGTGTTGAAAAACCACATTTCGCACTTGTGTTAGTGTTGAAAAACCACTTTTCGCACTTGTGTTGGTGCAGGAAACAACTTTTGCACTTGTGTTAGTGTTGAAAAACCACTTTTCGCACTTGTGTTAGTGTTGAAAAACCACTTTTCGCACTTGTGTTTGTGTTGAAAAACCACTTTTCGCTCTTGTGTTAGTGTTGAAAAACCCACTTTACGCACTAGTGTTGGTGCAGGATACCACTTTTGCACTTGTATTAGTGTGGAAAAAACACTTTTCGCACTTGTGTTGGTGCAGGAAACCACTTTTGCACTTGTATTAGTGTGGAAAAAACACTTTTTGCACTTGTGATAGTGTTGAAAAACCACTTTTCGCACTTGTGTTGGTGCAGGAAACCTCTTTTGCACTTGTATTAGTGTGGAAAAACCACTTTTCGCACTTGTGTTAGTGTTGAAAAACCACTTTTCGCACTTGTGTTAGTGTTGAAAAACCACTTTTCGCACTTGTGTTGGTGCAGGAAACAACTTTTGCACTTGTGGTAGTGTTGAAAAATCACTTTTCGCACTTGTGTTAGTGTTGAAAAACCACTTTTCGCACTTGTGTTTGTGTTGAAAAACCACTTTTCGCTCTTGTGTTAGTGTTGAAAAACCCACTTTTCGCACTAGTGTTGGTGCAGGAAACCACTTTTGCACTTGTATTAGTGTGGAAAAAACACTTTTCGCACTTGTGTTAGTGTTGAAAAACCACTTTTCGCACTTGTGTTAGTGTTGAAAAACCACTTTTCGCACTTGTGTTAGTGTTGAAAAACCACTTTTCGCACTTGTGTTGGTGCAGGAAACCACTTTTGCACTTGTATTAGTGTGGAAAAACCACTATTCGCACTTGTGTTAGTGTTGAAAAACCACTTTTCGCACTTGTGTTAGTGTTGAAAAACCACTTTTCGCACTTGTGTTGGTGCAGGAAACCACTTTTGCACTTGTATTAGTGTGGAAAAAACACTTTTTGCACTTGTGTTAGTGTTGAAAAACCACTTTTCGCACTTGTGTTAGTGTTGAAAAACCACTTTTCGCACTTGTGTTAGTGTTGAAAAACCACTTTTCGCACTTGTGTTGGTGCAGGAAACCACTTTTGCACTTGTATTAGTGTGGAAAAAACACTTTTCGCACTTGTGTTAGTGTTGAAAAACCACTTTTCGCACTTGTGTTAGTGTTGAAAAACCACTTTTTGCACTTGTGTTAGTGTTGAAAAACCACATTTCGCACTTGTGTTGGTGCAGAAAACCACTTTTGCACTTGTATTAGTGTGGAAAAAACACTTTTTGCACTTGTGATAGTGTTGAAAAACCACTTTTCGCACTTGTGTTAGTGTTGTAAAACCACTTTTCGCACTTGTGTTGGTGCAGGAAACCACTTTTGCACTTGTATTAGTGTGGAAAAAACACTTTTTGCACTTGTGATAGTGTTGAAAAACCACTTTTCGCACTTGTGTTAGTGTTGAAAAACCACTTTTCGCACTTGTGTTGGTGCAGGAAACCACTTTTGCACTTGTATTAGTGTTGAAAAACCACTTTTCGCACTTGTGTTTGTGTTGAAAAACCACTTTTCGCTCTTGTGTTAGTGTTGAAAAACCACTTTTCGCACTTGTGTTGGTGCAGGAAACCACTTTTGCACTTGTATTAGTGTGGAAAAAACACTTTTCGCACTTGTGTTAGTGTTGAAAAACCACTTTTCGCACTTGTGTTAGTGTTGAAAAACCACTTTTCGCACTTGTGTTAGTGTTGAAAAACCACTTTTCGCACTTGTGTTGGTGCAGGAAACCACTTTTGCACTTGTATTAGTGTGGAAAAACCACTATTCGCACTTGTGTTAGTGTTGAAAAACCACTTTTCGCACTTGTGTTGGTGCAGGAAACCACTTTTGCACTTGTATTAGTGTGGAAAAAACACTTTTTGCACTTGTTATAGTGTTGAAAAACCACTTTTCGCACTTGTGTTAGTGTTGAAAAACCACTTTTCGAACTTGTGTTAGTGTTGAAAAACCACTTTTCGCACTTGTGTTGGTGCAGGAAACCACTTTTGCACTTGTATTAGTGTGGAAAAAACACTTTTCGCACTTGTGTTAGTGTTGAAAAACCACTTTTCGCACTTGTGTTAGTGTTGAAAAACCACTTTTCGCACTTGTGTTAGTGTTGAAAAACCACATTTCGCACTTGTGTTGGTGCAGGAAACCACTTTTGCACTAGTATTAGTGTGGGAAAACACTTTTTGCACTTGTGATAGTGTTGAAAAACCACGTTTCGCACTTGTGTTGGTGCAGGAAACCACTTTTGCACTTGTATTAGTGTGGAAAAAACACTTTTCGCACTTGTGTTAGTGTTGAAAAACCACTTTTCGCACTTGTGTTATTGTTGAAAAACCACTTTTCGCACTTGTGTTGGTGCAGGAAACCACTTTTGCACTTGTATTAGTGTGGAAAAAACACTTTTTGCACTTGTGATAGTGTTGAAAAACCACTGTTCGCACTTGTGTTAGTGTTGAAAAACCACTTTTCGCACTTGTGTTGGTGCAGGAAACCTCTTTTGCACTTGTATTAGTGTGGAAAAACCACTTTTCGCACTTGTGTTAGTGTTGAAAAACCACTTTTCGCACTTGTGTTAGTGTTGAAAAACCACTTTTCGCACTTGTGTTGGTGCAGGAAACAACTTTTGCACTTGTGTTAGTGTTGAAAAACCACTTTTGCACTTGTATTAGTGTGGAAAAAACACTTTTCGCACTTGTGTTAGTGTTGAAAAACGACTTTTCGCACTTGTGTTAGTGTTGAAAAACCACTTTTCGCACTTGTGTTAGTGTTGAAAAACCACATTTCGCACTTGTGTTGGTGCAGGAAACCACTTTTGCACTTGTATTAGTGTGGAAAAAACACTTTTTGCACTTGTGATAGTGTTGAAAAACCACTTTTCGCACTTGTGTTAGTGTTGAAAAACCACTTTTGGCACTTGTGTTGGTGCAGGAAACCTCTTTTGCACTTGTATTAGTGTGGAAAAACCACTTTTCGCACTTGTGTTAGTGTTGAAAAACCACATTTCGCACTTGTGTTAGTGTTGAAAAACCACTTTTCACACTTGTGTTGGTGCAGGAAACAACTTTTGCACTTGTCTTAGTGTTGAAAAACCACTTTTCGCACTTGTGTTAGTGTTGAAAAACCACTTTTCGCACTTGTGTTTGTGTTGAAAAACCACTTTTCGCTCTTGTGTTAGTGTTGAAAAACCCACTTTTCGCACTAGTGTTGGTGCAGGATACCACTTTTGCACTTGTATTAGTGTGGAAAAAACACTTTTCGCACTTGTGTTAGTGTTGAAAAACCACTTTTCGCACTTGTGTTAGTGTTGAAAAACCACTTTTCGCACTTGTGTTAGTGTTGAAAAACCACTTTTGCACTTGTATTAGTGTGGAAAAAACACTTTTCGCACTTGTGTTAGTGTTGAAAAACGACTTTTCGCACTTGTGTTAGTGTTGAAAAACCACTTTTCGCACTTGTGTTGGTGCAGGAAACCACTTTTGCACTTGTATTAGTGTGGAAAAAACACTTTTTGCACTTGTGATAGTGTTGAAAAACCACTTTTCGCACTTGTGTTAGTGTTGAAAAACCACTTTTCGCACTTGTGTTGGTGCAGGAAACCACTTTTGCACTTGTATTAGTGTGGAAAAACCACTTTTCACACTTGTGATAGTGTTGATAAACCACTTTTCGCACTTGTGTTAGTGTTGAAAAACCACTTTTCGCACTTGTGTTAGTGTTGAAAAACCACATTTCGCACTTGTGTTGGTGCAGGAAACCACTTTTGCACTTGTAATAGTGTGGAAAAACCACTTTTTGCACTTGTGATAGTGTTGAAAAACCACTTTTCGCACTTGTGTTGGTGCAGGAAACCACTTTTGCACTTGTATTAGTGTGGAAAAAACACTTTTCGCACTTGTGTTAGTGTTGAAAAACCACTTTTCGCACTTGTGTTAGTGTTGAAAAACCACTTTTTGCACTTGTGTTGGTGCAGGAAACCACTTTTGCACTTGTATTAGTGTGGAAAAAACACTTTTTGCACTTGTGATAGTGTTGAAAAACCACTTTTCGCACTTGTGTTAGTGTTGAAAAACCACTTTTCGCACTTGTGTTGGTGCAGGAAACCTCTTTTGCACTTGTATTAGTGTGGAAAAACCACTTTTCGCACTTGTGTTAGTGTTGAAAAACCACTTTTCGCACTTGTGTTAGTGTTGAAAAACCACTTTTCGCACTTGTGTTGGTGCAGGAAACAACTTTTGCACTTGTGGTAGTGTTGAAAAATCACTTTTCGCACTTGTGTTAGTGTTGAAAAACCACTTTTCGCACTTGTGTTTGTGTTGAAAAACCACTTTTCGCTCTTGTGTTAGTGTTGAAAAACCCACTTTTCGCACTAGTGTTGGTGCAGGAAACCACTTTTGCACTTGTATTAGTGTGGAAAAAACACTTTTCGCACTTGTGTTAGTGTTGAAAAACCACTTTTCGCACTTGTGTTAGTGTTGAAAAACCACTTTTCGCACTTGTGTTGGTGCAGGAAACCACTTTTGCACTTGTATTAGTGTGGAAAAACCACTTTTCGCACTTGTGTTAGTGTTGAAAAACCACTTTTCGCACTTGTGTTAGTGTTGAAAAACCACTTTTTGCACTTGTGTTAGTGTTGAAAAACCACATTTCGCACTTGTGTTGGTGCAGAAAACCACTTTTGCACTTGTATTAGTGTGGAAAAAACACTTTTTTCACTTGTGATAGTGTTGAAAAACCACTTTTCGCACTTGTGTTAGTGTTGTAAAACCACTTTTCGCACTTGTGTTGGTGCAGGAAACCACTTTTGCACTTGTATTAGTGTGGAAAAAACACTTTTTGCACTTGTGATAGTGTTGAAAAACCACTTTTCGCACTTGTGTTAGTGTTGAAAAACCACTTTTCGCACTTGTGTTGGTGCAGGAAACCACTTTTGCACTTGTATTAGTGTGGAAAAACACTTTTTGCACTTGTGATAGTGTTGAAAAACCACTTTTCGCACTTGTGTTAGTGTTGAAAAAACACTTTTCGCACTTGTGTTGGTGTTGAAAAACCACTTTTCGCACTTGTGTTGGTGCAGGAAACCACTTTTGCACTTGTATTAGCGTGGAAAACACACTTTTTGCACTTGTGATGGTGTTGAAAAACCACTTTTCGCACTTGTGTTAGTGTTGAAAAACCACTTTTCGCACTTGTGTTGGTGCAGGAAACCACTTTTGCACTTGTATTAGTGTGGAAAAACCACTTTTCGCACTTGTGTTAGTGTTGAAAAACCACTTTTCACACTTGTGTTGGTGCAGGAAACCACTTTTGCACTTGTATTAGTGTGGAAAAACTACTTTTCGCACTTGTGTTAGTGTTGAAAAACCACTTTTTGCACTTGTGTTGGTGCAGGAAACCACTTTTGCACTTGTATTAGTGTGGAAAAACCACTTTTCGCACTTGTATTAGTGTGGAAAAACCACTTTTTGCACTTGTGTTGGTGCAGGAAACCACTTTTGCACTTGTATTAGTGTGGAAAAACTACTTTTCGCACTTGTATTAGTGTGGAAAAACCACTTTTTGCACTTGTGTTGGTGCAGGAAACCACTTTTGCACTTGTATTAGTGTGGAAAAACCACTTTTCGCACTTGTATTAGTGTGGAAAAACCACTTTTCACACTTGTGTTGGTGCAGGAAACCACTTTTGCACTTGTATTAGTGTGGAAAAACTACTTTTCGCACTTGTGTTAGTGTTGAAAAACCACTTTTCACACTTGTGTTGGTGCAGGAAACCACTTTTGCACTTGTATTAGTGTGGAAAAACTACTTTTCGCACTTGTGTTAGTGTTGAAAAACCACTTTTTGCACTTGTGTTGGTGCAGGAAACCACTTTTGCACTTGTATTAGTGTGGAAAAACCACTTTTCGCACTTGTATTAGTGTGGAAAAACCACTTTTCGCACTTGTGTTAGTGTTGAAAAACCACTTTTCGCACTTGTGTTAGTGTTGAAAAACCACTTTTCGCACTTGTGTTGGTGCAGGAAACAACTTTTGCACTTGTGTTAGTGTTGAAAAACCACTTTTGCACTTGTATTAGTGTGGAAAAAACACTTTTCGCACTTGTGTTAGTGTTGAAAAACCACTTTTCGCACTTGTGTTAGTGTTGAAAAACCACATTTCGCACTTGTGTTGGTGCAGGAAACCACTTTTGCACTTGTATTAGTGTGGAAAAAACACTTTTTGCACTTGTGATAGTGTTGAAAAACCACTTTTCGCACTTGTGTTAGTGTTGAAAAACCACTTTTGGCACTTGTGTT
Organism: Myxine glutinosa; assembly: GCF_964187855.1. Taxonomy (NCBI): domain Eukaryota; kingdom Metazoa; phylum Chordata; class Myxini; order Myxiniformes; family Myxinidae; genus Myxine; species Myxine glutinosa. The sequence continues at coordinate 18,538 of NW_027617745.1, forward strand.
GGTGCAGGAAACCTCTTTTGCACTTGTATTAGTGTGGAAAAACCACTTTTCGCACTTGTGTTAGTGTTGAAAAACCACATTTCGCACTTGTGTTAGTGTTGAAAAACCACTTTTCACACTTGTGTTGGTGCAGGAAACAACTTTTGCACTTGTCTTAGTGTTGAAAAACCACTTTTCGCACTTGTGTTAGTGTTGAAAAACCACTTTTCGCACTTGTGTTTGTGTTGAAAAACCACTTTTCGCTCTTGTGTTAGTGTTGAAAAACCCACTTTTCGCACTAGTGTTGGTGCAGGATACCACTTTTGCACTTGTATTAGTGTGGAAAAAACACTTTTCGCACTTGTGTTAGTGTTGAAAAACCACTTTTCGCACTTGTGTTAGTGTTGAAAAACCACTTTTCGCACTTGTGTTAGTGTTGAAAAACCACTTTTGCACTTGTATTAGTGTGGAAAAAACACTTTTCGCACTTGTGTTAGTGTTGAAAAACGACTTTTCGCACTTGTGTTAGTGTTGAAAAACCACTTTTCGCACTTGTGTTGGTGCAGGAAACCACTTTTGCACTTGTATTAGTGTGGAAAAAACACTTTTTGCACTTGTGATAGTGTTGAAAAACCACTTTTCGCACTTGTGTTAGTGTTGAAAAACCACTTTTCGCACTTGTGTTGGTGCAGGAAACCACTTTTGCACTTGTATTAGTGTGGAAAAACCACTTTTCACACTTGTGATAGTGTTGATAAACCACTTTTCGCACTTGTGTTAGTGTTGAAAAACCACTTTTCGCACTTGTGTTAGTGTTGAAAAACCACATTTCGCACTTGTGTTGGTGCAGGAAACCACTTTTGCACTTGTATTAGTGTGGAAAAACCACTTTTTGCACTTGTGATAGTGTTGAAAAACCACTTTTCGCACTTGTGTTGGTGCAGGAAACCACTTTTGCACTTGTATTAGTGTGGAAAAAACACTTTTCGCACTTGTGTTAGTGTTGAAAAACCACTTTTCGCACTTGTGTTAGTGTTGAAAAACCACTTTTTGCACTTGTGTTGGTGCAGGAAACCACTTTTGCACTTGTATTAGTGTGGAAAAAACACTTTTTGCACTTGTGATAGTGTTGAAAAACCACTTTTCGCACTTGTGTTAGTGTTGAAAAACCACTTTTCGCACTTGTGTTGGTGCAGGAAACCTCTTTTGCACTTGTATTAGTGTGGAAAAACCACTTTTCGCACTTGTGTTAGTGTTGAAAAACCACTTTTCGCACTTGTGTTAGTGTTGAAAAACCACTTTTCGCACTTGTGTTGGTGCAGGAAACAACTTTTGCACTTGTGGTAGTGTTGAAAAATCACTTTTCGCACTTGTGTTAGTGTTGAAAAACCACTTTTCGCACTTGTGTTTGTGTTGAAAAACCACTTTTCGCTCTTGTGTTAGTGTTGAAAAACCCACTTTTCGCACTAGTGTTGGTGCAGGAAACCACTTTTGCACTTGTATTAGTGTGGAAAAAACACTTTTCGCACTTGTGTTAGTGTTGAAAAACCACTTTTCGCACTTGTGTTAGTGTTGAAAAACCACTTTTCGCACTTGTGTTGGTGCAGGAAACCACTTTTGCACTTGTATTAGTGTGGAAAAAACACTTTTCGCACTTGTGTTAGTGTTGAAAAACCACTTTTCGCACTTGTGTTAGTGTTGAAAAACCACTTTTTGCACTTGTGTTAGTGTTGAAAAACCACATTTCGCACTTGTGTTGGTGCAGAAAACCACTTTTGCACTTGTATTAGTGTGGAAAAAACACTTTTTTCACTTGTGATAGTGTTGAAAAACCACTTTTCGCACTTGTGTTAGTGTTGTAAAACCACTTTTCGCACTTGTGTTGGTGCAGGAAACCACTTTTGCACTTGTATTAGTGTGGAAAAAACACTTTTTGCACTTGTGATAGTGTTGAAAAACCACTTTTCGCACTTGTGTTAGTGTTGAAAAACCACTTTTCGCACTTGTGTTGGTGCAGGAAACCACTTTTGCACTTGTATTAGTGTGGAAAAACACTTTTTGCACTTGTGATAGTGTTGAAAAACCACTTTTCGCACTTGTGTTAGTGTTGAAAAAACACTTTTCGCACTTGTGTTGGTGTTGAAAAACCACTTTTCGCACTTGTGTTGGTGCAGGAAACCACTTTTGCACTTGTATTAGCGTGGAAAACACACTTTTTGCACTTGTGATGGTGTTGAAAAACCACTTTTCGCACTTGTGTTAGTGTTGAAAAACCACTTTTCGCACTTGTGTTGGTGCAGGAAACCACTTTTGCACTTGTATTAGTGTGGAAAAACCACTTTTCGCACTTGTGTTAGTGTTGAAAAACCACTTTTCACACTTGTGTTGGTGCAGGAAACCACTTTTGCACTTGTATTAGTGTGGAAAAACTACTTTTCGCACTTGTGTTAGTGTTGAAAAACCACTTTTTGCACTTGTGTTGGTGCAGGAAACCACTTTTGCACTTGTATTAGTGTGGAAAAACCACTTTTCGCACTTGTGTTAGTGTTGAAAAACCACTTTTCGCACATGTGTTAGTGTTGAAAAACCACTTTTCGCATTTGTGTTGGTGCAGGAAACCACTTTTGCACTTGTATTAGTGTGGGAAAACCACTTTTCGCACTTGTGTTAGTGTTGAAAAACCACTTTTCGCACTTGTGTTAGTGTTGAAAAACCACTTTTCGCACTTGTGTTGGTGCAGGAAACCTCTTTTGCACTTGTATTAGTCTGGAAAAACCACTTTTCGCACTTGTGTTGGTGCAGGAAACCTCTTTTGCACTTGTATTAGTGTGGAAAAACCACTTTTCGCACTTGTGTTAGTGTTGAAAAACCACTTTTCGCACTTGTGTTAGTGTTGAAAAACCACTTTTCGCACTTGTGTTGGTGCAGGAAACAACTTTTGCACTTGTGGTAGTGTTGAAAAACCACTTTTCGCACTTGTGTTTGTGTTGAAAAACCACTTTTCGCTCTTGTGTTAGTGTTGAAAAACCCACTTTTCGCACTAGTGTTGGTGCAGGAAACCACTTTTGCACTTGTATTAGTGTGGAAAAAACACTTTTTGCACTTGTGTTAGTGTTGAAAAACCACTTTTCGCACTTGTGTTAGTGTTGAAAAACCACTTTTCGCACTTGTGTTAGTGTTGAAAAACCACTTTTCGCACTTGTGTTGGTGCAGGAAACCACTTTTGCACTTGTATTAGTGTGGAAAAACCACTATTCGCACTTGTGTTAGTGTTGAAAAACCACTTTTCGCACTTGTGTTAGTGTTGAAAAACCACTTTTCGCACTTGTGTTGGTGCAGGAAACCACTTTTGCACTTGTATTAGTGTGGAAAAAACACTTTTTGCACTTGTGTTAGTGTTGAAAAACCACTTTTCGCACTTGTGTTAGTGTTGAAAAACCACTTTTCGCACTTGTGTTAGTGTTGAAAAACCACTTTTCGCACTTGTGTTGGTGCAGGAAACCACTTTTGCACTTGTATTAGTGTGGAAAAAACACTTTTCGCACTTGTGTTAGTGTTGAAAAACCACTTTTCGCACTTGTGTTAGTGTTGAAAAACCACTTTTTGCACTTGTGTTAGTGTTGAAAAACCACATTTCGCACTTGTGTTGGTGCAGAAAACCACTTTTGCACTTGTATTAGTGTGGAAAAAACACTTTTTGCACTTGTGATAGTGTTGAAAAACCACTTTTCGCACTTGTGTTAGTGTCGTAAAACCACTTTTCGCACTTGTGTTGGTGCAGGAAACCACTTTTGCACTTGTATTAGTGTGGAAAAAACACTTTTTGCACTTGTGATAGTGTTGAAAAACCACTTTTCGCACTTGTGTTAGTGTTGAAAAACCACTTTTCGCACTTGTGTTGGTGCAGGAAACCACTTTTGCACTTGTATTAGTGTGGAAAAACACTTTTTGCACTTGTGATAGTGTTGAAAAACCACTTTTCGCACTTGTGTTGGTGTTGAAAAACCACTTTTCGCACTTGTGTTGTTGGAGGAAACCACTTTTGCACTTGTATTAGTGTGGAAAAAACACTTTTTGCACTTGTGATGGTGTTGAAAAACCACTTTTCGCACTTGTGTTAGTGTTGAAAAACCACTTTTCGCACTTGTGTTGGTGCAGGAAACCACTTTTGCACTTGTATTAGTGTGGAAAAACCACTTTTCGCACTTGTGTTAGTGTTGAAAAACCACTTTTCACACTTGTGTTGGTGCAGGAAACCACTTTTGCACTTGTATTAGTGTGGAAAAACCACTTTTCGCACTTGTGTTAGTGTTGAAAAACCACTTTTTGCACTTGTGTTGGTGCAGGAAACCACTTTTGCACTTGTATTAGTGTGGAAAAACCACTTTTCGCACTTGTGTTAGTGTTGAAAAACCACTTTTCGCACATGTGTTAGTGTTGAAAAACCACTTTTCGCATTTGTGTTGGTGCAGGAAACCACTTTTGCACTTGTATTAGTGTGGGAAAACCACTTTTCGCACTTGTGTTAGTGTTGAAAAACCACTTTTCGCACTTGTGTTAGTGTTGAAAAACCACTTTTCGCACTTGTGTTGGTGCAGGAAACCACTTTTGCACTTGTATTAGTGTGGAAAAAACACTTTTTGCACTTGTGATAGTGTTGAAAAACCACTTTTCGCACTTGTGTTAGTGTTGAAAAACCACTTTTCGCACTTGTGTTGGTGCAGGAACCACTTTTGCACTTGTATTAGTGTGGAAAAACCACTTTTCGCACTTGTGTTAGTGTTGAAAAACCACTTTTCGCACTTGTGTTAGTGTTGAAAAACCACTTTTCGCACTTGTGTTAGTGTTGAAAAACCACTTTTTGCACTTGTGTTGGTGCAGGAAACAACTTTTGCACCTGTGTTAGTGTTGAAAAACCACTTTTCGCACTTGTTAGTGTTGAAAAACCACTTTTCGCACTTGTGTTAGTGTTGAAAAACCACTTTTCGCACTTGTGTTAGTGTTGAAAAACCACTTTTCGCACTTGTGTTAGTGTTGAAAAACCACTTTTCGCACTTGTGTTAGTGTTGAAAAACCACTTTTCGCACTTGTGTTGGTGCAGGAAACAACTTTTGCACTTGTGTTAGTGTTGAAAAACCACTTTTCGCACTTGTGTTAGTGTTGAAAAACCACTTTTCGCACTTGTGTTAGTGTCGAAAAACCACTTATCGCACTTGTGTTGGTGCAGGAAACCACTTTTGCACTTGTATTAGTGTTGAAAAACCACTTTTCGCACTTGTGTTTGTGTTGAAAAACCACTTTTCGCTCTTGTGTTAGTGTTGAAAAACCACTTTTCGCACTTGTGTTGGTGCAGGAAACCACTTTTGCACTTGTATTAGTGTGGAAAAAACACTTTTCGCACTTGTGTTAGTATTGAAAAACCACTTTTCGCACTTGTGTTAGTGTTGAAAAACCACTTTTCGCACTTGTGTTAGTGTTGAAAAACCACTTTTCGCACTTGTGTTGGTGCAGGAAACCACTTTTGCACTTGTATTAGTGTGGAAAAACCACTATTCGCACTTGTGTTAGTGTTGAAAAACCACTTTTCGCACTTGTGTTGGTGCAGGAAACCACTTTTGCACTTGTATTAGTGTGGAAAAAACACTTTTTGCACTTGTTTTAGTGTTGAAAAACCACTTTTCGCACTTGTGTTAGTGTTGAAAAACCACTTTTCGCACTTGTGTTAGTGTTGAAAAACCACTTTTCGCACTTGTGTTGGTGCAGGAAACCACTTTTGCACTTGTATTAGTGTGGAAAAAATCACTTTTCGCACTTGTGTTAGTGTTGAAAAACCACTTTTCGCACTTGTGTTAGTGTTGAAAAACCACTTTTCGCACTTGTGTTATTGTTGAAAAACCACTTTTCGCACTTGTGTTGGTGCAGGAAACCACTTTTGCACTTGTATTAGTGTGGAAAAAACACTTTTTGCACTTGTGATAGTGTTGAAAAACCACTGTTCGCACTTGTGTTAGTGTTGAAAAACCACTTTTCGCACTTGTGTTGGTGCAGGAAACCTCTTTTGCACTTGTATTAGTGTGGAAAAACCACTTTTCGCACTTGTGTTAGTGTTGAAAAACCACTTTTCGCACTTGTGTTAGTGTTGAAAAACCACTTTTCGCACTTGTGTTGGTGCAGGAAACAACTTTTGCACTTGTGTTAGTGTTGAAAAACCACTTTTCGCACTTGTGTTAGTGTTGAAAAACCACTTTTCGCACTTGTGTTTGTGTTGAAAAACCACTTTTCGCTCTTGTGTTAGTGTTGAAAAACCACTTTTCGCACTTGTGTTGGTGCAGGAAACCACTTTTGCACTTGTATTAGTGTGGAAAAAACACTTTTCGCACTTGTGTTAGTGTTGAAAAACCACTTTTCGCACTTGTGTTAGTGTTGAAAAACCACTTTTCGCACTTGTGTTAGTGTTGAAAAACCACTTTTCGCACTTGTGTTGGTGCAGGAAACCACTTTTGCACTTGTATTAGTGTGGAAAAACCACTATTCGCACTTGTGTTAGTGTTGAAAAACCACTTTTCGCACTTGTGTTAGTGTTGAAAAACCACTTTTCGCACTTGTGTTGGTTCAGGAAACCACTTTTGCACTTGTATTAGTGTGGAAAAAACACTTTTTGCACTTGTGTTAGTGTTGAAAAACCACTTTTCGCACTTGTGTTAGTGTTGAAAAACCACTTTTCGCACTTGTGTTAGTGTTGAAAAACCACTTTTCGCACTTGTGTTGGTGCAGGAAACCACTTTTGCACTTGTATTAGTGTGGAAAAAACACTTTTCGCACTTGTGTTAGTGTTGAAAAACCACTTTTCGCACTTGTGATAGTGTTGAAAAACCACTTTTCGCACTTGTGTTAGTGTTGTAAAACCACTTTTCGCACTTGTGTTGGTGCAGGAAACCACTTTTGCACTTGTATTAGTGTGGAAAAAACACTTTTTGCACTTGTGATAGTGTTGAAAAACCACTTTTCGCACTTGTGTTAGTGTTGAAAAACCCCACTTTTCGCACTTGTGTTGGTGCAGGAAACCACTTTTGCACTTGTATTAGTGTGGAAAAAACACTTTTCGCACTTGTGTTAGTGTTGAAAAACCACTTTTCGCACTTGTGTTAGTGTTGAAAAACCACTTTTCGAACTTGTGTTAGTGTTGAAAAACCACTTTTCGCACTTGTGTTGGTGCAGGAAACCACTTTTGCACTTGTATTAGTGTGGAAAAACCACTATTCGCACTTGTGTTAGTGTTGAAAAACCACTTTTCGCACTTGTGTTGGTGCAGGAAACCACTTTTGCACTTGTATTAGTGTGGAAAAAACACTTTTTGCACTTGTTATAGTGTTGAAAAACCACTTTAACACTTGTGTTAGTGTTGAAAAACCACTTTTCGCACTTGTGTTAGTGTTGAAAAACCACTTTTCGCACTTGTGTTGGTGCAGGAAACCACTTTTGCACTTGTATTAGTGTGGAAAAAACACTTTTCGCACTTCTGTTAGTGTTGAAAAACCACTTTTCGCACTTGTGTTAGTGTTGAAAAACCACTTTTCGCACTTGTGTTAGTGTTGAAAAACCACATTTCGCACTTGTGTTGGTGCAGGAAACCACTTTTGCACTTGTATTAGTGTGGAAAAAACACTTTTTGCACTTGTGATAGTGTTGAAAAACCACGTTTCGCACTTGTGTTAGTGCAGGAAACCACTTTTGCACTTGTATTAGTGTGGAAAAAACACATTTCGCACTTGTGTTAGTGTTGAAAAACCACTTTTCGCACTTGTGTTAGTGTTGAAAAACCACTTTTCGCACTTGTGTTGGTGCAGGAAACCACTTTTGCACTTGTATTAGTGTGGAAAAAACACTTTTTGCACTTGTGATAGTGTTGAAAAACCACTTTTCGCTCTTGTGTTAGTGTTGAAAAACCACTTTTCGCACTTGTGTTGGTGCAGGAAACCACTTTTGCACTTGTATTAGTGTGGAAAAAACACTTTTTGCACTTGTGATATTGTTGAAAAACCACGTTTCGCACTTGTGTTGGTGCAGGAAACCACTTTTGCACTTGTATTAGTGTGGAAAAAACACTTTTCGCACTTGTGTTAGTGTTGAAAAACCACTTTTCGCACTTGTGTTAGTGTTGAAAAACCACTTTTCGCACTTGTGTTGGTGCAGGAAACCACTTTTGCACTTGTATTAGTGTGGAAAAAACACTTTTCGCACTTGTTGTTGAAAAACCACTTTTCGCACTTGTGTTGGTGCAGGAAACCACTTTTGCACTTGTATTAGTGTGGAAAAAACACTTTTCGCACTTGTGTTAGTGTTGAAAAACCACTTTTCGCACTTGTGATAGTGTTGAAAAACCACTTTTCGCACTTGTGTTAGTGTTGTAAAACCACTTTTCGCACTTGTGTTGGTGCAGGAAACCACTTTTGCACTTGTATTAGTGTGGAAAAAACACTTTTTGCACTTGTGATAGTGTTGAAAAACCACTTTTCGCACTTGTGGTAGTGTTGAAAAACCACTTTTCGCACTTGTGTTGGTGCAGGAAACCACTTTTGCACTTGTATTAGTGTGGAAAAAACACTTTTCGCACTTGTTGTTGAAAAACCACTTTTCGCACTTGTGTTGGTGCAGGAAACCACTTTTGCACTTGTATTAGTGTGGAAAAAACACTTTTCGCACTTGTGTTAGTGTTGAAAAACCACTTTTCGCACTTGTGTTAGTGTTGAAAAACCACTTTTCGCACTTGTGTTAGTGTTGAAAAACCACTTTTCGCACTTGTGTTGGTGCAAGAAACCACTTTTGTACTTGTATTAGTGTGGAAAAACCACTATTCGCACTTGTGTTAGTGTTGAAAAACCACTTTTCGCACTTGTGTTGGTGCAGGAAACCACTTTTGCACTTGTATTAGTGTGGAAAAAACACTTTTTGCACTTGTTATAGTGTTGAAAAACCACTTTTCGCACTTGTGTTAGTGTTGAAAAACCACTTTTCGCACTTGTGTTAGTGTTGAAAAACCACTTTTCGCACTTGTGTTGGTGCAGGAAACCACTTTTGCACTTGTATTAGTGTGGAAAAAACACTTTTCGCACTTGTGTTAGTGTTGAAAAACCACTTTTCGCACTTGTGTTAGTGTTGAAAAACCACTTTTCGCACTTGTGTTGGTGCAGGAAACCACTTTTGCACTTGTATTAGTGTGGAAAAAACACTTTTTGCACTTGTGATAGTGTTGAAAAACCACTTTTCGCTCTTGTGTTAGTGTTGAAAAACCACTTTTCGCACTTGTGTTGGTGCAGGAAACCACTTTTGCACTTGTATTAGTGTGGAAAAAACACTTTTTGCACTTGTGATATTGTTGAAAAACCACGTTTCGCACTTGTGTTGGTGCAGGAAACCACTTTTGCACTTGTATTAGTGTGGAAAAAACACTTTTCGCACTTGTGTTAGTGTTGAAAAACCACTTTTCGCACTTGTGTTAGTGTTGAAAAACCACTTTTCGCACTTGTGTTGGTGCAGGAAACCACTTTTGCACTTGTATTAGTGTGGAAAAAACACTTTTCGCACTTGTTGTTGAAAAACCACTTTTCGCACTTGTGTTGGTGCAGGAAACCACTTTTGCACTTGTATTAGTGTGGAAAAAACACTTTTCGCACTTGTGTTAGTGTTGAAAAACCACTTTTCGCACTTGTGATAGTGTTGAAAAACCACTTTTCGCACTTGTGTTAGTGTTGTAAAACCACTTTTCGCACTTGTGTTGGTGCAGGAAACCACTTTTGCACTTGTATTAGTGTGGAAAAAACACTTTTTGCACTTGTGATAGTGTTGAAAAACCACTTTTCGCACTTGTGGTAGTGTTGAAAAACCACTTTTCGCACTTGTGGTAGTGTTGAAAAACCACTTTTCGCACTTGTGTTGGTGCAGGAAACCACTTTTGCACTTGTATTAGTGTGGAAAAAACACTTTTCGCACTTGTTGTTGAAAAACCACTTTTCGCACTTGTGTTGGTGCAGGAAACCACTTTTGCACTTGTATTAGTGTGGAAAAAACACTTTTCGCACTTGTGTTAGTGTTGAAAAACCACTTTTCGCACTTGTGTTAGTGTTGAAAAACCACTTTTCGCACTTGTGTTAGTGTTGAAAAACCACTTTTCGCACTTGTGTTGGTGCAGGAAACCACTTTTGTACTTGTATTAGTGTGGAAAAACCACTATTCGCACTTGTGTTAGTGTTGAAAAACCACTTTTCGCACTTGTGTTGGTGCAGGAAACCACTTTTGCACTTGTATTAGTGTGGAAAAAACACTTTTTGCACTTGTTATAGTGTTGAAAAACCACTTTTCGCACTTGTGTTAGTGTTGAAAAACCACTTTTCGCACTTGTGTTAGTGTTGAAAAACCACTTTTCGCACTTGTGTTGGTGCAGGAAACCACTTTTGCACTTGTATTAGTGTGGAAAAAACACTTTTCGCACTTGTGTTAGTGTTGAAAAACCACTTTTCGCACTTGTGTTAGTGTTGAAAAACCACTTTTCGCACTTGTGTTAGTGTTGAAAAACCACATTTCGCACTTGTGTTGGTGCAGGAAACCACTTTTGCACTTGTATTAGTGTGGAAAAAACACTTTTTGCACTTGTGATAGTGTTGAAAAACCACGTTTCGCACTTGTGTTGGTGCAGGAAACCACTTTTGCACTTGTATTAGTGTGGAAAAAACACTTTTCGCACTTGTGTTAGTGTTGAAAAACCAATTTTCGCACTTGTGTTAGTGTTGAAAAACCACTTTTCGCACTTGTGTTGGTGCAGGAAACCACTTTTGCACTTGTATTAGTGTGGAAAAAACACTTTTTGCACTTGTGATAGTGTTGAAAAACCACTTTTCGCACTTGTGTTAGTGTTGAAAAACCACTTTTCGCACTTGTGTTGGTGCAGGAAACCTCTTTTGCACTTGTATTAGTGTGGAAAAACCACTTTTCGCACTTGTGTTAGTGTTGAAAAACCACTTTTCGCACTTGTGTTGGTGCAGGAAACCACTTTTGCACTTGTATTAGTGTGGAAAAACCACTTTTTGCACTTGTGATAGTGTTGAAAAACCACTTTTCGCACTTGTGTTAGTGTTGAAAAACCACTTTTCGCCCTTGTGTTGGTGCAGGAAACCACTTTTGCACTTGTATTAGTGTGGAAAAACGACTTTTCGCACTTGTGTTAGTGTTGAAAAACCACTTTTCGCACTTGTGTTAGTGTTGAAAAACCACTTTTCGCACTTGTGTTAGTGTTGTAAAACCACTTTTCGCACTTGTGTTGGTGCAGGAAACCACTTTTGCACTTGTATTAGTGTGGAAAAAACACTTTTTGCACTTGTGATAGTGTTGAAAAACCACTTTTCGCACTTGTGGTAGTGTTGAAAAACCACTTTTCGCACTTGTGTTGGTGCAGGAAACCACTTTTGCACTTGTATTAGTGTGGAAAAAACACTTTTCGCACTTGTTGTTGAAAAACCACTTTTCGCACTTGTGTTGGTGCAGGAAACCACTTTTGCACTTGTATTAGTGTGGAAAAAACACTTTTCGCACTTGTGTTAGTGTTGAAAAACCACTTTTCGCACTTGTGTTAGTGTTGAAAAACCACTTTTCGCACTTGTGTTAGTGTTGAAAAACCACTTTTCGCACTTGTGTTGGTGCAGGAAACCACTTTTGTACTTGTATTAGTGTGGAAAAACCACTATTCGCACTTGTGTTAGTGTTGAAAAACCACTTTTCGCACTTGTGTTGGTGCAGGAAACCACTTTTGCACTTGTATTAGTGTGGAAAAAACACTTTTTGCACTTGTTATAGTGTTGAAAAACCACTTTTCGCACTTGTGTTAGTGTTGAAAAACCACTTTTCGCACTTGTGTTAGTGTTGAAAAACCACTTTTCGCACTTGTGTTGGTGCAGGAAACCACTTTTGCACTTGTATTAGTGTGGAAAAAACACTTTTCGCACTTGTGTTAGTGTTGAAAAACCACTTTTCGCACTTGTGTTAGTGTTGAAAAACCACTTTTCGCACTTGTGTTGGTGCAGGAAACCACTTTTGCACTTGTATTAGTGTGGAAAAAACACTTTTTGCACTTGTGATAGTGTTGAAAAACCACTTTTCGCTCTTGTGTTAGTGTTGAAAAACCACTTTTCGCACTTGTGTTGGTGCAGGAAACCACTTTTGCACTTGTATTAGTGTGGAAAAAACACTTTTTGCACTTGTGATATTGTTGAAAAACCACGTTTCGCACTTGTGTTGGTGCAGGAAACCACTTTTGCACTTGTATTAGTGTGGAAAAAACACTTTTCGCACTTGTGTTAGTGTTGAAAAACCACTTTTCGCACTTGTGTTAGTGTTGAAAAACCACTTTTCGCACTTGTGTTGGTGCAGGAAACCACTTTTGCACTTGTATTAGTGTGGAAAAAACACTTTTCGCACTTGTTGTTGAAAAACCACTTTTCGCACTTGTGTTGGTGCAGGAAACCACTTTTGCACTTGTATTAGTGTGGAAAAAACACTTTTCGCACTTGTGTTAGTGTTGAAAAACCACTTTTCGCACTTGTGATAGTGTTGAAAAACCACTTTTCGCACTTGTGTTAGTGTTGTAAAACCACTTTTCGCACTTGTGTTGGTGCAGGAAACCACTTTTGCACTTGTATTAGTGTGGAAAAAACACTTTTTGCACTTGTGATAGTGTTGAAAAACCACTTTTCGCACTTGTGGTAGTGTTGAAAAACCACTTTTCGCACTTGTGTTGGTGCAGGAAACCACTTTTGCACTTGTATTAGTGTGGAAAAAACACTTTTCGCACTTGTTGTTGAAAAACCACTTTTCGCACTTGTGTTGGTGCAGGAAACCACTTTTGCACTTGTATTAGTGTGGAAAAAACACTTTTCGCACTTGTGTTAGTGTTGAAAAACCACTTTTCGCACTTGTGTTAGTGTTGAAAAACCACTTTTCGCACTTGTGTTAGTGTTGAAAAACCACTTTTCGCACTTGTGTTGGTGCAGGAAACCACTTTTGTACTTGTATTAGTGTGGAAAAACCACTATTCGCACTTGTGTTAGTGTTGAAAAACCACTTTTCGCACTTGTGTTGGTGCAGGAAACCACTTTTGCACTTGTATTAGTGTGGAAAAAACACTTTTTGCACTTGTTATAGTGTTGAAAAACCACTTTTCGCACTTGTGTTAGTGTTGAAAAACCACTTTTCGCACTTGTGTTAGTGTTGAAAAACCACTTTTCGCACTTGTGTTGGTGCAGGAAACCACTTTTGCACTTGTATTAGTGTGGAAAAAACACTTTTCGCACTTGTGTTAGTGTTGAAAAACCACTTTTCGCACTTGTGTTAGTGTTGAAAAACCACTTTTCGCACTTGTGTTAGTGTTGAAAAACCACATTTCGCACTTGTGTTGGTGCAGGAAACCACTTTTGCACTTGTATTAGTGTGGAAAAAACACTTTTTGCACTTGTGATAGTGTTGAAAAACCACGTTTCGCACTTGTGTTGGTGCAGGAAACCACTTTTGCACTTGTATTAGTGTGGAAAAAACACTTTTCGCACTTGTGTTAGTGTTGAAAAACCAATTTTCGCACTTGTGTTAGTGTTGAAAAACCACTTTTCGCACTTGTGTTGGTGCAGGAAACCACTTTTGCACTTGTATTAGTGTGGAAAAAACACTTTTTGCACTTGTGATAGTGTTGAAAAACCACTTTTCGCACTTGTGTTAGTGTTGAAAAACCACTTTTCGCACTTGTGTTGGTGCAGGAAACCTCTTTTGCACTTGTATTAGTGTGGAAAAACCACTTTTCGCACTTGTGTTAGTGTTGAAAAACCACTTTTCGCACTTGTGTTGGTGCAGGAAACCACTTTTGCACTTGTATTAGTGTGGAAAAACCACTTTTTGCACTTGTGATAGTGTTGAAAAACCACTTTTCGCACTTGTGTTAGTGTTGAAAAACCACTTTTCGCCCTTGTGTTGGTGCAGGAAACCACTTTTGCACTTGTATTAGTGTGGAAAAACGACTTTTCGCACTTGTGTTAGTGTTGAAAAACCACTTTTCACACTTGTGTTAGTGTTGAAAAACCACTTTTCGCACTTGTGTTAGTGTTGAAAAACCACTTTTCGCACTTGTGTTGGTGCAGGAAACAACTTTTGCACTTGTGTTAGTGTTGAAAAACCACTTTTCGCACTTGTGTTAGTGTTGAAAAACCACTTTTCGCACTTGTGTTTGTGTTGAAAAACCACTTTTCGCTCTTGTGTTAGTGTTGAAAAACCACTTTTCGCACTTGTGTTGGTGCAGGAAACCACTTTTGCACTTGTGATATTGTTGAAAAACCACTTTTCGCACTTGTGTTAGTGTTGAAAAATCACTTTTCGCACTTGTATTGGTGCAGGAAACCACTTTTCGCACTTGTGTTAGTGTTGAAAAACCACTTTTCGCACTTGTGATAGTGTTGAAAAACCACATTTCGCACTTGTGTTAGTGTTGTAAAACCACTTTTCGCACTTGTGTTGGTGCAGGAAACCACTTTTGCACTTGTATTAGTGTGGAAAAAACACTTTTTGCACTTGTGATAGTGTTGAAAAACCACTTTTCGCACTTGTGGTAGTGTTGAAAAACCACTTTTCGCACTTGTGTTGGTGCAGGAAACCACTTTTGCACTTGTATTAGTGTGGAAAAAACACTTTTCGCACTTGTTGTTGAAAAACCACTTTTCGCACTTGTGTTGGTGCAGGAAACCACTTTTGCACTTGTATTAGTGTGGAAAAAACACTTTTCGCACTTGTGTTAGTGTTGAAAAACCACTTTTCGCACTTGTGTTAGTGTTGAAAAACCACTTTTCGCACTTGTGTTAGTGTTGAAAAACCACTTTTCGCACTTGTGTTGGTGCAGGAAACCACTTTTGTACTTGTATTAGTGTGGAAAAACCACTATTCGCACTTGTGTTAGTGTTGAAAAACCACTTTTCGCACTTGTGTTGGTGCAGGAAACCACTTTTGCACTTGTATTAGTGTGGAAAAAACACTTTTTGCACTTGTTATAGTGTTGAAAAACCACTTTTCGCACTTGTGTTAGTGTTGAAAAACCACTTTTCGCACTTGTGTTAGTGTTGAAAAACCACTTTTCGCACTTGTGTTGGTGCAGGAAACCACTTTTGCACTTGTATTAGTGTGGAAAAAACACTTTTCGCACTTGTGTTAGTGTTGAAAAACCACTTTTCGCACTTGTGTTAGTGTTGAAAAACCACTTTTCGCACTTGTGTTGGTGCAGGAAACCACTTTTGCACTTGTATTAGTGTGGAAAAAACACTTTTTGCACTTGTGATAGTGTTGAAAAACCACTTTTCGCTCTTGTGTTAGTGTTGAAAAACCACTTTTCGCACTTGTGTTGGTGCAGGAAACCACTTTTGCACTTGTATTAGTGTGGAAAAAACACTTTTTGCACTTGTGATATTGTTGAAAAACCACGTTTCGCACTTGTGTTGGTGCAGGAAACCACTTTTGCACTTGTATTAGTGTGGAAAAAACACTTTTCGCACTTGTGTTAGTGTTGAAAAACCACTTTTCGCACTTGTGTTAGTGTTGAAAAACCACTTTTCGCACTTGTGTTGGTGCAGGAAACCACTTTTGCACTTGTATTAGTGTGGAAAAAACACTTTTCGCACTTGTTGTTGAAAAACCACTTTTCGCACTTGTGTTGGTGCAGGAAACCACTTTTGCACTTGTATTAGTGTGGAAAAAACACTTTTCGCACTTGTGTTAGTGTTGAAAAACCACTTTTCGCACTTGTGTTAGTGTTGAAAAACCACTTTTCGCACTTGTGTTAGTGTTGAAAAACCACTTTTCGCACTTGTGTTGGTGCAGGAAACCACTTTTGTACTTGTATTAGTGTGGAAAAACCACTATTCGCACTTGTGTTAGTGTTGAAAAACCACTTTTCGCACTTGTGTTGGTGCAGGAAACCACTTTTGCACTTGTATTAGTGTGGAAAAAACACTTTTTGCACTTGTTATAGTGTTGAAAAACCACTTTTCGCACTTGTGTTAGTGTTGAAAAACCACTTTTCGCACTTGTGTTAGTGTTGAAAAACCACTTTTCGCACTTGTGTTGGTGCAGGAAACCACTTTTGCACTTGTATTAGTGTGGAAAAAACACTTTTCGCACTTGTGTTAGTGTTGAAAAACCACTTTTCGCACTTGTGTTAGTGTTGAAAAACCACTTTTCGCACTTGTGTTGGTGCAGGAAACCACTTTTGCACTTGTATTAGTGTGGAAAAAACACTTTTTGCACTTGTGATAGTGTTGAAAAACCACTTTTCGCTCTTGTGTTAGTGTTGAAAAACCACTTTTCGCACTTGTGTTGGTGCAGGAAACCACTTTTGCACTTGTATTAGTGTGGAAAAAACACTTTTTGCACTTGTGATATTGTTGAAAAACCACGTTTCGCACTTGTGTTGGTGCAGGAAACCACTTTTGCACTTGTATTAGTGTGGAAAAAACACTTTTCGCACTTGTGTTAGTGTTGAAAAACCACTTTTCGCACTTGTGTTAGTGTTGAAAAACCACTTTTCGCACTTGTGTTGGTGCAGGAAACCACTTTTGCACTTGTATTAGTGTGGAAAAAACACTTTTCGCACTTGTTGTTGAAAAACCACTTTTCGCACTTGTGTTGGTGCAGGAAACCACTTTTGCACTTGTATTAGTGTGGAAAAAACACTTTTCGCACTTGTGTTAGTGTTGAAAAACCACTTTTCGCACTTGTGATAGTGTTGAAAAACCACTTTTCGCACTTGTGTTAGTGTTGTAAAACCACTTTTCGCACTTGTGTTGGTGCAGGAAACCACTTTTGCACTTGTATTAGTGTGGAAAAAACACTTTTTGCACTTGTGATAGTGTTGAAAAACCACTTTTCGCACTTGTGGTAGTGTTGAAAAACCACTTTTCGCACTTGTGTTGGTGCAGGAAACCACTTTTGCACTTGTATTAGTGTGGAAAAAACACTTTTCGCACTTGTTGTTGAAAAACCACTTTTCGCACTTGTGTTGGTGCAGGAAACCACTTTTGCACTTGTATTAGTGTGGAAAAAACACTTTTCGCACTTGTGTTAGTGTTGAAAAACCACTTTTCGCACTTGTGTTAGTGTTGAAAAACCACTTTTCGCACTTGTGTTAGTGTTGAAAAACCACTTTTCGCACTTGTGTTGGTGCAGGAAACCACTTTTGTACTTGTATTAGTGTGGAAAAACCACTATTCGCACTTGTGTTAGTGTTGAAAAACCACTTTTCGCACTTGTGTTGGTGCAGGAAACCACTTTTGCACTTGTATTAGTGTGGAAAAAACACTTTTTGCACTTGTTATAGTGTTGAAAAACCACTTTTCGCACTTGTGTTAGTGTTGAAAAACCACTTTTCGCACTTGTGTTAGTGTTGAAAAACCACTTTTCGCACTTGTGTTGGTGCAGGAAACCACTTTTGCACTTGTATTAGTGTGGAAAAAACACTTTTCGCACTTGTGTTAGTGTTGAAAAACCACTTTTCGCACTTGTGTTAGTGTTGAAAAACCACTTTTCGCACTTGTGTTAGTGTTGAAAAACCACATTTCGCACTTGTGTTGGTGCAGGAAACCACTTTTGCACTTGTATTAGTGTGGAAAAAACACTTTTTGCACTTGTGATAGTGTTGAAAAACCACGTTTCGCACTTGTGTTGGTGCAGGAAACCACTTTTGCACTTGTATTAGTGTGGAAAAAACACTTTTCGCACTTGTGTTAGTGTTGAAAAACCAATTTTCGCACTTGTGTTAGTGTTGAAAAACCACTTTTCGCACTTGTGTTGGTGCAGGAAACCACTTTTGCACTTGTATTAGTGTGGAAAAAACACTTTTTGCACTTGTGATAGTGTTGAAAAACCACTTTTCGCACTTGTGTTAGTGTTGAAAAACCACTTTTCGCACTTGTGTTGGTGCAGGAAACCTCTTTTGCACTTGTATTAGTGTGGAAAAACCACTTTTCGCACTTGTGTTAGTGTTGAAAAACCACTTTTCGCACTTGTGTTGGTGCAGGAAACCACTTTTGCACTTGTATTAGTGTGGAAAAACCACTTTTTGCACTTGTGATAGTGTTGAAAAACCACTTTTCGCACTTGTGTTAGTGTTGAAAAACCACTTTTCGCCCTTGTGTTGGTGCAGGAAACCACTTTTGCACTTGTATTAGTGTGGAAAAACGACTTTTCGCACTTGTGTTAGTGTTGAAAAACCACTTTTCGCACTTGTGTTAGTGTTGAAAAACCACTTTTCGCACTTGTGTTAGTGTTGAAAAACCACTTTTCGCACTTGTGTTGGTGCAGGAAACAACTTTTGCACTTGTGTTAGTGTTGAAAAACCACTTTTCGCACTTGTGTTAGTGTTGAAAAACCACTTTTCGCACTTGTGTTTGTGTTGAAAAACCACTTTTCGCTCTTGTGTTAGTGTTGAAAAACCACTTTTCGCACTTGTGTTGGTGCAGGAAACCACTTTTGCACTTGTATTAGTGTGGAAAAAACACTTTTCGCACTTGTGTTAGTGTTGAAAAACCACTTTTCGCACTTGTATTGGTGCAGGAAACCACTTTTGCACTTGTATTAGTGTGGAAAACCCACTTTTCGCACTTGTGTTAGTGTTTAAAAACCACTTTTCGCACTTGTGTTGGTGCAGGAAACCACTTTTGCACTTGTATTAGTGTGGAAAAAACACTTTTCGCCCTTGTGTTAGTGCTGAAAAACCACTTTTCGCACATGTGTTAGTGTTGAAAAACCACTTTTCGCACTTGTGTTGGTGCAGGAAACCACTTTTCGCACTTGTGTTAGTGTTGAAAAACCACTTTTCGCACTTGTGTTAGTGTTGAAAAACCACATTTCGCACTTGTGTTAGTGTTGAAAAACCACTTTTCGCACTTGTGTTTGTGCAGGAAACCACTTTTGCACTTGTATTAGTGTGGAAAAAACACTTTTTGCACTTGTGTTAGTGTTGAAAAACCACTTTTCGCAATTGTGTTAGTGTTGAAAAACCACATTTCGCACTTGTGTTAGTGCAGGAAACCACTTTTGCACTTGTATTAGTGTGGAAAAAACACTTTTCGCACTTGTGTTAGTGCTGAAAAACCACTTTTCGCACATGTGTTAGTGTTGAAAAACCACTTTTCGCACTTATGTTGGTGCAGGAAACCACTTTTGCACTTGTATTAGTGTGGAAAAAACACTTTTTGCACTTGTGATATTGTTGAAAAACCACTTTTCGCACTTGTGTTAGTGTTGAAAAATCACTTTTCGCACTTGTGTTGGTGCAGGAAACCACTTTTCGCACTTGTGTTAGTGTTGAAAAACCACTTTTCGCACTTGTGTTAGTGTTGAAAAACCACATTTCGCACTTGTGTTAGTGTTGAAAAACCACTTTTCGCACTTGTGTTTGTGCAGGAAACCACTTTTGCACTTGTATTAGTGTGGAAAAAATACTTTTTGCACTTGTGTTAATGTTGAAAAACCACTTTTGCACTTGTATTAGTGTGGAAAAAACACTTTTCGCACTTGTGTTAGTGCTGAAAAACCACTTTTCGCACATGTGTTAGTGTTGAAAAACCACTTTTCACACATGTTGGTGCAGGAAACCACTTTTGCACTTGTATTAGTGTGGAAAAAACACTTTTTGCACTTGTGATAGTGTTGAAAAACCACTTTTCGCACTTGTGTTAGTGTTGAAAAACCACTTTTCACACTTGTGTTGGTGCAGGAAACCACTTTTCGCACTTGTGTTAGTGTTGAAAAACCACTTTTCGCACTTGTGTTAGTGTTGAAAAACCACTTTTCGCACTTGTGTTTGTGCAGGAAACCACTTTTGCACTTGTATTAGTGTGGAAAAAACACTTTTTGCACTTGTGTTAGTGTTGAAAAACCACATTTCGCACTTGTGTTAGTGTAGAAAAACCACTTTTCACACTTGTGTTGGTGCAGGAAACCACTTTTGCACTTGTATTAGTGTGGAAAAAACACTTTTTGCACTTGCGATAGTGTTGAAAAACCACTTTTCGCACTTGTGTTAGTGTTGAAAAACCACTTTTCGCACTTGTGTTGGTGCAGAAAACCACTTTTGCACTTGTATTCGTGTGGAAAAAACACTTTTCACACTTGTGTTAGTGTTGAAAAACCACTTTTCGCACTTGTGTTAGTGTTGAAAAACCACTTTTCGCACTTGTATTGGTGCAGGAAACCACTTTTGCACCTGTATTAGTGTGGAAAAACCACTTTTCGCACTTGTGTTAGTGTTGAAAAACCACTTTTCGCACTTGTGTTAGTGTTGAAAAACCACTTTTCACACTTGTGTTGCTGCAGGAAACCACTTTTGCACTTGTATTAGTGTGGAAAAAACACTTTTTGCACTTGTGATAGTGTTGAAAAACCACTTTTCGCACTTGTGTTAGTGTTGAAAAACCACTTTTCGCACTTGTGTTGGTGCAGAAAACCACTTTTGCACTTGTATTAGTGTGGAAAAAACACTTTTCACACTTGTGTTAGTGTTGAAAAACCACTTTTCGCACTTGTGTTAGTGTTGAAAAACCACTTTTCGCACTTGTATTGGTGCAGGAAACCACTTTTGCACTTGTATTAGTGTGGAAAAACCACTTTTCGCACTTGTGTTAGTGTTGAAAAACCACTTTTCGCACTTGTGTTGGTGCAGAAAACCACTTTTGCACTTGTATTAGTGTGGAAAAAACACTTTTCGCACTTGTGTTAGTGTTGAAAAACCACTTTTCGCACATGTGTTAGTGTTGAAAAACCACTTTTCGCACTTGTGTTTGTGCAGGAAACCACTTTTGCACTTGTATTAGTGTGGAAAAAACACTTTTTGCACTTGTGTTAGTGTTGAAAAACCACTTTTCGCACTTGTGTTAGTGTTGAAAAACCACTTTTCGCACTTGTGTTAGTGTTGAAAAACCACATTTCGCACTTGTGTTAGTGTTGAAAAACCACTTTTCGCACTTGTATTGGTGCAGGAAACCACTTTTGCACTTGTATTAGTGTGGAAAAACCACTTTTCGCACTTGTGTTAGTGTTGAAAAACCACTTTTCGCACTTGTGTTGGTGCAGAAAACCACTTTTGCACTTGTATTAGTGTGGAAAAAACACTTTTCGCACTTGTGTTAGTGTTGAAAAACCACTTTTCGCACATGTGTTAGTGTTGAAAAACCACTTTTCGCACTTGTGTTTGTGCAGGAAACCACTTTTGCACTTGTATTAGTGTGGAAAAAACACTTTTTGCACTTGTGTTAGTGTTGAAAAACCACTTTTCGCACTTGTGTTAGTGTTGAAAAACCACTTTTCGCACTTGTGTTAGTGTTGAAAAACCACATTTCGCACTTGTGTTAGTGTTGAAAAACCACTTTTCGCACTTGTGTTTGTGCAGGAAACCACTTTTGCACTTGTATTAGTGTGGAAAAAACACTTTTTGCACTTGTGTTAGTGTTGAAAAACCAATTTTCGCACTTGTGTTAGTGTTGAAAAACCACTTTTCGAACTTGTGTTGGTGCAGGAAACCACTTTTGCACTTGTATTAGTGTGGAAAAACCACTATTCGCACTTGTGTTAGTGTTGAAAAACCACTTTTCGCACTTGTGTTGGTGCAGGAAACCACTTTTGCACTTGTATTAGTGTGGAAAAAACACTTTTTGCACTTGTTATAGTGTTGAAAAACCACTTTTCGCACTTGTGTTAGTGTTGAAAAACCACTTTTCGCACTTGTGTTAGTGTTGAAAAACCACTTTTCGCACTTGTGTTGGTGCAGGAAACCACTTTTGCACTTGTATTAGTGTGGAAAAACACTTTTCGCACTTGTGTTAGTGTTGAAAAACCACTTTTCGCACTTGTGTTAGTGTTGAAAAACCACTTTTCGCACTTGTGTTAGTGTTGAAAAACCACATTTCGCACTTGTGTTGGTGCAGGAAACCACTTTTGCACTTGTATTAGTGTGGAAAAAACACTTTTTGCACTTGTGATAGTGTTGAAAAACCACGTTTCGCACTTGTGTTGGTGCAGGAAACCACTTTTGCACTTGTATTAGTGTGGAAAAAACACTTTTCGCACTTGTGTTAGTGTTGAAAAACCACTTTTCGCACTTGTGTTAGTGTTGAAAAACCACTTTTCGCACTTGTGTTGGTGCAGGAAACCACTTTTGCACTTGTATTAGTGTGGAAAAAACACTTTTTGCACTTGTGATAGTGTTGAAAAACCACTTTTCGCTCTTGTGTTAGTGTTGAAAAACCACTTTTCGCACTTGTGTTGGTGCAGGAAACCACTTTTGCACTTGTATTAGTGTGGAAAAAACACTTTTTGCACTTGTGATAGTGTTGAAAAACCACTTTTCGCACTTGTGTTAGTGTTGAAAAACCACTTTTCACACTTGTGTTGGTGCAGGAAACCACTTTTCGCACTTGTGTTAGTGTTGAAAAACCACTTTTCGCACTTGTGTTAGTGTTGAAAAACCACTTTTCGCACTTGTGTTTGTGCAGGAAACCACTTTTGCACTTGTATTAGTGTGGAAAAAACACTTTTTGCACTTGTGTTAGTGTTGAAAAACCACTTTTCGCACTTGTGTTAGTGTAGAAAAACCACTTTTCACACTTGTGTTGGTGCAGGAAACCACTTTTGCACTTGTATTAGTGTGGAAAAAACACTTTTTGCACTTGCGATAGTGTTGAAAAACCACTTTTCGCACTTGTGTTAGTGTTGAAAAACCACTTTTCGCACTTGTGTTGGTGCAGAAAACCACTTTTGCACTTGTATTAGTGTGGAAAAAACACTTTTCACACTTGTGTTAGTGTTGAAAAACCACTTTTCGCATTTGTGTTAGTGTTGAAAAACCACTTTTCGCACTTGTATTGGTGCAGGAAACCACTTTTGCACCTGTATTAGTGTGGAAAAACCACTTTTCGCACTTGTGTTAGTGTTGAAAAACCACTTTTCGCACTTGTGTTAGTGTTGAAAAACCACTTTTCACACTTGTGTTGCTGCAGGAAACCACTTTTGCACTTGTATTAGTGTGGAAAAAACACTTTTTGCACTTGTGATAGTGTTGAAAAACCACTTTTCGCACTTGTGTTAGTGTTGAAAAACCACTTTTCGCACTTGTGTTGGTGCAGAAAACCACTTTTGCACTTGTATTAGTGTGGAAAAAACACTTTTCACACTTGTGTTAGTGTTGAAAAACCACTTTTCGCACTTGTGTTAGTGTTGAAAAACCACTTTTCGCACTTGTATTGGTGCAGGAAACCACTTTTGCACTTGTATTAGTGTGGAAAAACCACTTTTCGCACTTGTGTTAGTGTTGAAAAACCACTTTTCGCACTTATGTTGGTGCAGAAAACCACTTTTGCACTTGTATTAGTGTGGAAAAAACACTTTTCGCACTTGTGTTAGTGTTGAAAAACCACTTTTCGCACATGTGTTAGTGTTGAAAAACCACTTTTCGCACTTGTGTTTGTGCAGGAAACCACTTTTGCACTTGTATTAGTGTGGAAAAAACACTTTTTGCACTTGTGTTAGTGTTGAAAAACCACTTTTCGCACTTGTGTTAGTGTTGAAAAACCACTTTTCGCACTTGTGTTAGTGTTGAAAAACCACATTTCGCACTTGTGTTAGTGTTGAAAAACCACTTTTCGCACTTGTGTTTGTGCAGGAAACCACTTTTGCACTTGTATTAGTGTGGAAAAAACACTTTTTGCACTTGTGTTAGTGTTGAAAAACCAATTTTCGCACTTGTGTTAGTGTTGAAAAAACACTTTTCGCACTTGTGTTGGTGCAGGAAACCACTTTTGCACTTGTATTATTGTGGAAAAAACACTTTTTGCACTTGTGATAGTGTTGAAAAACCACTTTTCGCACTTGTGTTAGTGTTGAAAAACCACTTTTCGCACTTGTGTTGGTGCAGGAAACCACTTTTGCATTTGTATTAGTGTGGAAAAAACACTTTTTGCACTTGTCTTAGTGTTGAAAAACCACTTTTCGCACTTGTGTTCGTCTTGAAAAACCACTTTTCGCACTTGTGTTGGTGCAGGAAACCACTTTTGCACTTGTATTAGTGTGGAAAAACCACTTTTCGCACTTGTGTTAGTGTTGAAAAACCACTTTTCGCACTTGTGTTAGTGTTGAAAAACCACTTTTCACACTTGTGTTGGTGCAGGAAACCACTTTTGCACTTGTATTAGTGTGGAAAAAACACTTTTTGCACTTGCGATAGTGTTGAAAAACCACTTTTCGCACTTGTGTTAGTGTTGAAAAACCACTTTTCGCACTTGTGTTGGTGCAGAAAACCACTTTTGCACTTGTATTAGTGTGGAAAAAACACTTTTCACACTTGTGTTAGTGTTGAAAAACCACTTTTCGCACTTGTGTTAGTGTTGAAAAACCACTTTTCGCACTTGTATTGGTGCAGGAAACCACTTTTGCACTTGTATTAGTGTGGAAAAACCACTTTTCGCACTTGTGTTAGTGTTGAAAAACCACTTTTCGCACTTGTGTTGGTGCAGTAAACCACTTTTGCACTTGTATTAGTGTGGAAAAAACACTTTTCGCCCTTGTGTTAGTGCTGAAAAACCACTTTTCGCACATGTGTTAGTGTTGATAAACCACTTTTTGCACTTATGTTGGTGCAGGAAACCACTTTTGCACTTGTATTAGTGTGGAAAAAACACTTTTTGCACTTGTGATAGTGTTGAAAAACCACTTTTCGCACTTGTGTTAGTGTTGAAAAACCACTTTTCGCACTTGTGTTGGTGCAGGAAACCACTTTTCGCACTTGTGTTAGTGTTGAAAAACCACTTTTCGCACTTGTGTTAGTGTTGAAAAACCACATTTCGCACTTGTGTTAGTGTTGAAAAACCACTTTTCGCACTTGTGTTTGTGCAGGAAACCACTTTTGCACTTGTATTAGTGTGGAAAAAACACTTTTTGCACTTGTGTTAGTGTTGAAAAACCACTTTTCGCACTTGTGTTAGTGTTGAAAAAACACTTTTCGCACTTGTGTTGGTGCAGGAAACCACTTTTGCACTTGTATTAGTGTGGAAAAAACACTTTTTGCACTAGTGATAGTGTTGAAAAACCACTTTTCGCACTTGTGTTAGTGTTGAAAACCCACTTTTCGCACTTGTGTTGGTGCAGGAAACCACTTTTGCACTTGTATTAGTGTGGAAAAAACACTTTTCGCACTTGTGTTGGTGTTGAAAAACCACTTTTCGCACTTGTGTTCGTGTTGAAAAACCACTTTTCGCACTTGTGTTGGTGCAGGAAACCACTTTTGCACTTGCATTAGTGTGGAAAAACCACTTTTCGCACTTGTGTTAGTGTTGAAAAACCACTTTTCGCACTTGTGTTAGTGTTGAAAAACCACTTTTCACACTTGTGTTGCTGCAGGAAACCACTTTTGCACTTGTATTAGTGTGGAAAAACACTTTTTGCACTTGTGATAGTGTTGAAAAACCACTTTTCGCACTTGTGTTAGTGTTGAAAAAACACTTTTCGCACTTGTGTTGGTGTTGAAAAACCACTTTTCGCACTTGTGTTGGTGCAGGAAACCACTTTTGCACTTGTATTAGTGTGGAAAAAACACTTTTTGCACTTGTGATGGTGTTGAAAAACCACTTTTCGCACTTGTGTTAGTGTTGAAAAACCACTTTTCGCACTTGTGTTGGTGCAGGAAACCACTTTTGCACTTGTATTAGTGTGGAAAAACCACTTTTCGCACTTGTGTTAGTGTTGAAAAACCACTTTTCACACTTGTGTTGGTGCAGGAAACCACTTTTGCACTTGTATTAGTGTGGAAAAACCACTTTTCGCACTTGTGTTAGTGTTGAAAAACCACTTTTTGCACTTGTGTTGGTGCAGGAAACCACTTTTGCACTTGTATTAGTGTGGAAAAAACCACTTTTCGCACTTGTGTTAGTGTTGAAAAACCACTTTTCGCACTTGTGTTAGTGTTGAAAAACCACTTTTCGCATTTGTGTTGGTGCAGGAAACCACTTTTGCACCTGTATTAGTGTGGAAAAACCACTTTTCGCACTTGTGTTAGTGTTGAAAAACCACTTTTCGCACTTGTGTTAGTGTTGAAAAACCACTTTTCACACTTGTGTTGCTGCAGGAAACCACTTTTGCACTTGTATTAGTGTGGAAAAAACACTTTTTGCACTTGTGATAGTGTTGAAAAACCACTTTTCGCACTTGTGTTAGTGTTGAAAAACCACTTTTCGCACTTGTGTTGGTGCAGAAAACCACTTTTGCACTTGTATTAGTGTGGAAAAAACACTTTTCACACTTGTGTTAGTGTTGAAAAACCACTTTTCGCACTTGTGTTAGTGTTGAAAAACCACTTTTCGCACTTGTATTGGTGCAGGAAACCACTTTTGCACTTGTATTAGTGTGGAAAAACCACTTTTCGCACTTGTGTTAGTGTTGAAAAACCACTTTTCGCACTTGTGTTGGTGCAGAAAACCACTTTTGCACTTGTATTAGTGTGGAAAAAACACTTTTCGCACTTGTGTTAGTGTTGAAAAACCACTTTTCGCACATGTGTTAGTGTTGAAAAACCACTTTTCGCACTTGTGTTTGTGCAGGAAACCACTTTTGCACTTGTATTAGTGTGGAAAAAACACTTTTTGCACTTGTGTTAGTGTTGAAAAACCACTTTTCGCACTTGTGTTAGTGTTGAAAAACCACTTTTCGCACTTGTGTTAGTGTTGAAAAACCACATTTCGCACTTGTGTTAGTGTTGAAAAACCACTTTTCGCACTTGTATTGGTGCAGGAAACCACTTTTGCACTTGTATTAGTGTGGAAAAACCACTTTTCGCACTTGTGTTAGTGTTGAAAAACCACTTTTCGCACTTGTGTTGGTGCAGAAAACCACTTTTGCACTTGTATTAGTGTGGAAAAAACACTTTTCGCACTTGTGTTAGTGTTGAAAAACCACTTTTCGCACATGTGTTAGTGTTGAAAAACCACTTTTCGCACTTGTGTTTGTGCAGGAAACCACTTTTGCACTTGTATTAGTGTGGAAAAAACACTTTTTGCACTTGTGTTAGTGTTGAAAAACCACTTTTCGCACTTGTGTTAGTGTTGAAAAACCACTTTTCGCACTTGTGTTAGTGTTGAAAAACCACATTTCGCACTTGTGTTAGTGTTGAAAAACCACTTTTCGCACTTGTGTTTGTGCAGGAAACCACTTTTGCACTTGTATTAGTGTGGAAAAAACACTTTTTGCACTTGTGTTAGTGTTGAAAAACCAATTTTCGCACTTGTGTTAGTGTTGAAAAACCACTTTTCGAACTTGTGTTGGTGCAGGAAACCACTTTTGCACTTGTATTAGTGTGGAAAAACCACTATTCGCACTTGTGTTAGTGTTGAAAAACCACTTTTCGCACTTGTGTTGGTGCAGGAAACCACTTTTGCACTTGTATTAGTGTGGAAAAAACACTTTTTGCACTTGTTATAGTGTTGAAAAACCACTTTTCGCACTTGTGTTAGTGTTGAAAAACCACTTTTCGCACTTGTGTTAGTGTTGAAAAACCACTTTTCGCACTTGTGTTGGTGCAGGAAACCACTTTTGCACTTGTATTAGTGTGGAAAAACACTTTTCGCACTTGTGTTAGTGTTGAAAAACCACTTTTCGCACTTGTGTTAGTGTTGAAAAACCACTTTTCGCACTTGTGTTAGTGTTGAAAAACCACATTTCGCACTTGTGTTGGTGCAGGAAACCACTTTTGCACTTGTATTAGTGTGGAAAAAACACTTTTTGCACTTGTGATAGTGTTGAAAAACCACGTTTCGCACTTGTGTTGGTGCAGGAAACCACTTTTGCACTTGTATTAGTGTGGAAAAAACACTTTTCGCACTTGTGTTAGTGTTGAAAAACCACTTTTCGCACTTGTGTTAGTGTTGAAAAACCACTTTTCGCACTTGTGTTGGTGCAGGAAACCACTTTTGCACTTGTATTAGTGTGGAAAAAACACTTTTTGCACTTGTGATAGTGTTGAAAAACCACTTTTCGCTCTTGTGTTAGTGTTGAAAAACCACTTTTCGCACTTGTGTTGGTGCAGGAAACCACTTTTGCACTTGTATTAGTGTGGAAAAAACACTTTTTGCACTTGTGATAGTGTTGAAAAACCACTTTTCGCACTTGTGTTAGTGTTGAAAAACCACTTTTCACACTTGTGTTGGTGCAGGAAACCACTTTTCGCACTTGTGTTAGTGTTGAAAAACCACTTTTCGCACTTGTGTTAGTGTTGAAAAACCACTTTTCGCACTTGTGTTTGTGCAGGAAACCACTTTTGCACTTGTATTAGTGTGGAAAAAACACTTTTTGCACTTGTGTTAGTGTTGAAAAACCACTTTTCGCACTTGTGTTAGTGTAGAAAAACCACTTTTCACACTTGTGTTGGTGCAGGAAACCACTTTTGCACTTGTATTAGTGTGGAAAAAACACTTTTTGCACTTGCGATAGTGTTGAAAAACCACTTTTCGCACTTGTGTTAGTGTTGAAAAACCACTTTTCGCACTTGTGTTGGTGCAGAAAACCACTTTTGCACTTGTATTAGTGTGGAAAAAACACTTTTCACACTTGTGTTAGTGTTGAAAAACCACTTTTCGCATTTGTGTTAGTGTTGAAAAACCACTTTTCGCACTTGTATTGGTGCAGGAAACCACTTTTGCACCTGTATTAGTGTGGAAAAACCACTTTTCGCACTTGTGTTAGTGTTGAAAAACCACTTTTCGCACTTGTGTTAGTGTTGAAAAACCACTTTTCACACTTGTGTTGCTGCAGGAAACCACTTTTGCACTTGTATTAGTGTGGAAAAAACACTTTTTGCACTTGTGATAGTGTTGAAAAACCACTTTTCGCACTTGTGTTAGTGTTGAAAAACCACTTTTCGCACTTGTGTTGGTGCAGAAAACCACTTTTGCACTTGTATTAGTGTGGAAAAAACACTTTTCACACTTGTGTTAGTGTTGAAAAACCACTTTTCGCACTTGTGTTAGTGTTGAAAAACCACTTTTCGCACTTGTATTGGTGCAGGAAACCACTTTTGCACTTGTATTAGTGTGGAAAAACCACTTTTCGCACTTGTGTTAGTGTTGAAAAACCACTTTTCGCACTTATGTTGGTGCAGAAAACCACTTTTGCACTTGTATTAGTGTGGAAAAAACACTTTTCGCACTTGTGTTAGTGTTGAAAAACCACTTTTCGCACATGTGTTAGTGTTGAAAAACCACTTTTCGCACTTGTGTTTGTGCAGGAAACCACTTTTGCACTTGTATTAGTGTGGAAAAAACACTTTTTGCACTTGTGTTAGTGTTGAAAAACCACTTTTCGCACTTGTGTTAGTGTTGAAAAACCACTTTTCGCACTTGTGTTAGTGTTGAAAAACCACATTTCGCACTTGTGTTAGTGTTGAAAAACCACTTTTCGCACTTGTGTTTGTGCAGGAAACCACTTTTGCACTTGTATTAGTGTGGAAAAAACACTTTTTGCACTTGTGTTAGTGTTGAAAAACCAATTTTCGCACTTGTGTTAGTGTTGAAAAAACACTTTTCGCACTTGTGTTGGTGCAGGAAACCACTTTTGCACTTGTATTATTCTGGAAAAAACACTTTTTGCACTTGTGATAGTGTTGAAAAACCACTTTTCGCACTTGTGTTAGTGTTGAAAAACCACTTTTCGCACTTGTGTTGGTGCAGGAAACCACTTTTGCATTTGTATTAGTGTGGAAAAAACACTTTTTGCACTTGTCTTAGTGTTGAAAAACCACTTTTCGCACTTGTGTTCGTCTTGAAAAACCACTTTTCGCACTTGTGTTGGTGCAGGAAACCACTTTTGCACTTGTATTAGTGTGGAAAAACCACTTTTCGCACTTGTGTTAGTGTTGAAAAACCACTTTTCGCACTTGTGTTAGTGTTGAAAAACCACTTTTCACACTTGTGTTGGTGCAGTAAACCACTTTTGCACTTGTATTAGTGTGGAAAAAACACTTTTTGCACTTGCGATAGTGTTGAAAAACCACTTTTCGCACTTGTGTTAGTGTTGAAAAACCACTTTTCGCACTTGTGTTGGTGCAGAAAACCACTTTTGCACTTGTATTAGTGTGGAAAAAACACTTTTCACACTTGTGTTAGTGTTGAAAAACCACTTTTCGCACTTGTGTTAGTGTTGAAAAACCACTTTTCGCACTTGTATTGGTGCAGGAAACCACTTTTGCACTTGTATTAGTGTGGAAAAACCACTTTTCGCACTTGTGTTAGTGTTGAAAAACCACTTTTCGCACTTGTGTTGGTGCAGTAAACCACTTTTGCACTTGTATTAGTGTGGAAAAAACACTTTTCGCCCTTGTGTTAGTGCTGAAAAACCACTTTTCGCACATGTGTTAGTGTTGATAAACCACTTTTTGCACTTATGTTGGTGCAGGAAACCACTTTTGCACTTGTATTAGTGTGGAAAAAACACTTTTTGCACTTGTGATAGTGTTGAAAAACCACTTTTCGCACTTGTGTTAGTGTTGAAAAACCACTTTTCGCACTTGTGTTGGTGCAGGAAACCACTTTTCGCACTTGTGTTAGTGTTGAAAAACCACTTTTCGCACTTGTGTTAGTGTTGAAAAACCACATTTCGCACTTGTGTTAGTGTTGAAAAACCACTTTTCGCACTTGTGTTTGTGCAGGAAACCACTTTTGCACTTGTATTAGTGTGGAAAAAACACTTTTTGCACTTGTGTTAGTGTTGAAAAACCACTTTTCGCACTTGTGTTAGTGTTGAAAAAACACTTTTCGCACTTGTGTTGGTGCAGGAAACCACTTTTGCACTTGTATTAGTGTGGAAAAAACACTTTTTGCACTAGTGATAGTGTTGAAAAACCACTTTTCGCACTTGTGTTAGTGTTGAAAACCCACTTTTCGCACTTGTGTTGGTGCAGGAAACCACTTTTGCACTTGTATTAGTGTGGAAAAAACACTTTTCGCACTTGTGTTGGTGTTGAAAAACCACTTTTCGCACTTGTGTTCGTGTTGAAAAACCACTTTTCGCACTTGTGTTGGTGCAGGAAACCACTTTTGCACTTGCATTAGTGTGGAAAAACCACTTTTCGCACTTGTGTTAGTGTTGAAAAACCACTTTTCGCACTTGTGTTAGTGTTGAAAAACCACTTTTCACACTTGTGTTGCTGCAGGAAACCACTTTTGCACTTGTATTAGTGTGGAAAAACACTTTTTGCACTTGTGATAGTGTTGAAAAACCACTTTTCGCACTTGTGTTAGTGTTGAAAAAACACTTTTCGCACTTGTGTTGGTGTTGAAAAACCACTTTTCGCACTTGTGTTGGTGCAGGAAACCACTTTTGCACTTGTATTAGTGTGGAAAAAACACTTTTTGCACTTGTGATGGTGTTGAAAAACCACTTTTCACACTTGTGTTAGTGTTGAAAAACCACTTTTCGCACTTGTGTTGGTGCAGGAAACCACTTTTGCACTTGTATTAGTGTGGAAAAAACACTTTTCGCACTTGTGTTAGTGTTGAAAAACCACTTTTCACACTTGTGTTGGTGCAGGAAACCACTTTTGCACTTGTATTAGTGTGGAAAAACCACTTTTCGCACTTGTGTTAGTGTTGAAAAACCACTTTTTGCACTTGTGTTGGTGCAGGAAACCACTTTTGCACTTGTATTAGTGTGGAAAAACCACTTTTCGCACTTGTGTTAGTGTTGAAAAACCACTTTTCGCACTTGTGTTAGTGTTGAAAAACCACTTTTCGCATTTGTGTTGGTGCAGGAAACCACTTTTGCACTTGTATTAGTGTGGGATAACCACTTTTCGCACTTGTGTTAGTGTTGAAAAACCACTTTTCGCACTTGTGTTAGTGTTGAAAAACCACTTTTCGCACTTGTGTTGGTGCAGGAAACCACTTTTGCACTTGTATTAGTGTGGAAAAAACACTTTTTGCACTTGTGATAGTGTTGAAAAACCACTTTTCGCACTTGTGTTAGTGTTGAAAAACCACTTTTTGCACTTGTGTTGGTGCAGGAAACCACTTTTGCACTTGTATTAGTGTGGAAAAACCACTTTTCGCACTTGTGTTAGTGTTGAAAAACCACTTTTCGCACTTGTGTTAGTGTTGAAAAACCACTTTTCGCACTTGTGTTAGTGTTGAAAAACCACTTTTCGCACTTGTGTTGGTGCAGGAAACAACTTTTGCACTTGTGTTAGTGTTGAAAAACCACTTTTCGCACTTGTTAGTGTTGAAAAACCACTTTTCGCACTTGTGTTAGTGTTGAAAAACCACTTTTCGCACTTGTGTTAGTGTTGAAAAACCACTTTTCACACTTGTGTTAGTGTTGAAAAACCACTTTTCGCACTTGTGTTGATGTTGAAAAACCACTTTTCGCACTTGTGTTAGTGTTGAAAAACCACTTTTCGCACTTGTGTTGGTGCAGGAAACAACTTTTGCACTTGTGTTAGTGTTGAAAAACCACTTTTCGCACTTGTGTTAGTGTTGAAAAACCACTTTTCGCACTTGTGTTAGTGTTGAAAAACCACTTTTCGCACTTGTGTTGGTGCAGGAAACCACTTTTGCACTTGTATTAGTGTTGAAAAACCACTTTTCGCACTTGTGTTTGTGTTGAAAAACCACTTTTCGCTCTTGTGTTAGTGTTGAAAAACCACTTTTCGCACTTGTGTTGGTGCAGGAAACCACTTTTGCACTTGTATTAGTGTGGAAAAAACACTTTTCGCACTTGTGTTAGTGTTGAAAAACCACTTTTCGCACTTGTGTTAGTGTTGAAAAACCACTTTTCGCACTTGTGTTAGTGTTGAAAAACCACTTTTCGCACTTGTGTTGGTGCAGGAAACCACTTTTGCACTTGTATTAGTGTGGAAAAACCACTATTCGCACTTGTGTTAGTGTTGAAAAACCACTTTTCGCACTTCTGTTGGTGCAGGAAACCACTTTTGCACTTGTATTAGTGTGGAAAAAACACTTTTTGCACTTGTTATAGTGTTGAAAAACCACTTTTCGCACTTGTGTTAGTGTTGAAAAACCACTTTTCGCACTTGTGTTAGTGTTGAAAAACCACTTTTCGCACTTGTGTTGGTGCAGGAAACCACTTTTGCACTTGTATTAGTGTGGAAAAAACACTTTTCGCACTTGTGTTAGTGTTGAAAAACCACTTTTCGCACTTGTGTTAGTGTTGAAAAACCACTTTTCGCACTTGTGTTAGTGTTGAAAAACCACATTTCGCACTTGTGTTGGTGCAGGAAACCACTTTTGCACTTGTATTAGTGTGGAAAAAACACTTTTTGCACTTGTGATAGTGTTGAAAAACCACGTTTCGCACTTGTGTTGGTGCAGGAAACCACTTTTGCACTTGTATTAGTGTGGAAAAAACACTTTTCGCACTTGTGTTAGTGTTGAAAAACCACTTTTCGCACTTGTGTTATTGTTGAAAAACCACTTTTCGCACTTGTGTTGGTGCAGGAAACCACTTTTGCACTTGTATTAGTGTGGAAAAAACACTTTTTGCACTTGTGATAGTGTTGAAAAACCACTGTTCGCACTTGTGTTAGTGTTGAAAAACCACTTTTCGCACTTGTGTTGGTGCAGGAAACCACTTTTGCACTTGTATTAGTGTGGAAAAAACACTTTTCGCACTTGTGTTAGTGTTGAAAAACCACTTTTCGCACTTGTGTTATTGTTGAAAAACCACTTTTCGCACTTGTGTTGGTGCAGGAAACCACTTTTGCACTTGTATTAGTGTGGAAAAAACACTTTTTGCACTTGTGATAGTGTTGAAAAACCACTGTTCGCACTTGTGTTAGTGTTGAAAAACCACTTTTCGCACTTGTGTTGGTGCAGGAAACCCCTTTTGCACTTGTATTAGTGTGGAAAAACCACTTTTCGCACTTGTGTTAGTGTTGAAAAACCACTTTTCGCACTTGTGTTAGTGTTGAAAAACCACTTTTCGCACTTGTGTTGGTGCAGGAAACAACTTTTGCACTTGTGTTAGTGTTGAAAAACCACTTTTCGCACTTGTGTTAGTGTTGAAAAACCACTTTTCGCACTTGTGTTTGTGTTGAAAAACCACTTTTCGCTCTTGTGTTAGTGTTGAAAAACCACTTTTCGCACTTGTGTTGGTGCAGGAAACCACTTTTGCACTTGTATTAGTGTGGAAAAAACACTTTTCGCACTTGTGTTGGTGTTGAAAAACCACTTTTCGCACTTGTGTTCGTGTTGAAAAACCACTTTTCGCACTTGTGTTGGTGCAGGAAACCACTTTTGCACTTGTATTAGTGTGGAAAACCACTTTTCGCACTTGTGTTAGTGTTGAAAAACCACTTTTCGCACTTGTGTTAGTGTTGAAAAACCACTTTTCACACTTGTGTTGCTGCAGGAAACCACTTTTGCACTTGTATTAGTGTGGAAAAACACTTTTTGCACTTGTGATAGTGTTGAAAAACCACTTTTCGCACTTGTGTTAGTGTTGAAAAAACACTTTTCGCACTTGTGTTGGTGTTGATAAACCACTTTTCGCACTTGTGTTGGTGCAGGAAACCACTTTTGCACTTGTATTAGTGTGGCAAAAACACTTTTTGCACTTGTGATGGTGTTGAAAAACCACTTTTCGCACTTGTGTTAGTGTTGAAAAACCACTTTTCGCACTTGTGTTGGTGCAGGAAACCACTTTTGCACTTGTATTAGTGTGGAAAAACCACTTTTCGCACTTGTGTTAGTGTTGAAAAACCACTTTTCACACTTGTGTTGGTGCAGGAAACCACTTTTGCACTTGTATTAGTGTGGAAAAACCACTTTTCGCACTTGTGTTAGTGTTGAAAAACCACTTTTTGCACTTGTGTTGGTGCAGGAAACCACTTTTGCACTTGTATTAGTGTGGAAAAACCACTTTTCGCACTTGTGTTAGTGTTGAAAAACCACTTTTCGCACTTGTGTTAGTGTTGAAAAACCACTTTTCGCATTTGTGTTGGTGCAGGAAACCACTTTTGCACTTGTATTAGTGTGGGAAAACCACTTTTCGCACTTGTGTTAGTGTTGAAAAACCACTGTTCGCACTTGTGTTAGTGTTGAAAAACCACTTTTCGCACTTGTGTTGGTGCAGGAAACCACTTTTGCACTTGTATTAGTGTGGAAAAAACACTTTTCGCACTTGTGTTAGTGTTGAAAAACCACTTTTCGCACTTGTGTTATTGTTGAAAAACCACTTTTCGCACTTGTGTTGGTGCAGGAAACCACTTTTGCACTTGTATTAGTGTTGAAAAACCACTGTTCGCACTTGTGTTAGTGTTGAAAAACCACTTTTCGCACTTGTGTTGGTGCAGGAAACCACTTTTGCACTTGTATTAGTGTGGAAAAAACACTTTTCGCACTTGTGTTAGTGTTGAAAAACCACTTTTCGCACTTGTGTTAGTGTTGAAAAACCACTTTTCGCACTTGTGTTAGTGTTGAAAAACCACTTTTCGCACTTGTGTTGGTGCAGGAAACCACTTTTGCACTTGTATTAGTGTGGAAAAACCACTATTCGCACTTGTGTTAGTGTTGAAAAACCACTTTTCGCACTTGTGTTGGTGCAGGAAACCACTTTTGCACTTGTATTAGTGTGGAAAAAACACTTTTTGCACTTGTTATAGTGTTGAAAAACCACTTTTCGCACTTGTGTTAGTGTTGAAAAACCACTTTTCGCACTTGTGTTAGTGTTGAAAAACCACTTTTCGCACTTGTGTTGGTGCAGGAAACCACTTTTGCACTTGTATTAGTGTGGAAAAAATACTTTTCGCACTTGTCTTAGTGTTGAAAAACCACTTTTCGCACTTGTGTTAGTGTTGAAAAACCACTTTTCGCACTTGTGTTAGTGTTGAAAAACCACTTATCGCACTTGTGTTGGTGCAGGAAACCACTTTTGCACTTGTATTAGTGTGGAAAAAACACTTTTTGCACTTGTGATAGTGTTGAAAAACCACGTTTCGCACTTGTGTTGGTGCAGGAAACCACTTTTGCACTTGTATTAGTGTGGAAAAAACACTTTTCGCACTTGTGTTAGTGTTGAAAAACCACTTTTCGCACTTGTGTTATTGTTGAAAAACCACTTTTCGCACTTGTGTTGGTGCAGGAAACCACTTTTGCACTTGTATTAGTGTGGAAAAAACACTTTTTGCACTTGTGATAGTGTTGAAAAACCACTGTTCGCACTTGTGTTAGTGTTGAAAAACCACTTTTCGCACTTGTGTTGGTGCAGGAAACCTCTTTTGCACTTGTATTAGTGTGGAAAAACCACTTTTCGCACTTGTGTTAGTGTTGAAAAACCACTTTTCGCACTTGTGTTAGTGTTGAAAAACCACTTTTCGCACTTGTGTTGGTGCAGGAAACAACTTTTGCACTTGTGTTAGTGTTGAAAAACCACTTTTCGCACTTGTGTTAGTGTTGAAAAACCACTTTTCGCACTTGTGTTTGAGTTGAAAAACCACTTTTCGCTCTTGTGTGTGTGTTGAAAAACCACTTTTCGCACTTGTGTTGGTGCAGGAAACCACTTTTGCACTTGTATTAGTGTGGAAAAAACACTTTTCGCACTTGTGTTAGTGTTGAAAAACCACTTTTCGCACTTGTGTTAGTGTTGAAAAACCACTTTTCGCACTTGTGTTAATGTTGAAAAACCACTTTTCGCACTTGTGTTGGTGCAGGAAACCACTTTTGCACTTGTATTAGTGTGGAAAAACCACTATTCGCACTTGTGTTAGTGTTGAAAAACCACTTTTCGCACTTGTGTTAGTGTTGAAAAACCACTTTTCGCACTTGTGTTGGTTCAGGAAACCACTTTTGCACTTGTATTAGTGTGGAAAAAACACTTTTTGCACTTGTGTTAGTGTTGAAAAACCACTTTTCGCACTTGTGTTAGTGTTGAAAAACCACTTTTCGCACTTGTGTTAGTGTTGAAAAACCACTTTTCGCACTTGTGTTGGTGCAGGAAACCACTTTTGCACTTGTATTAGTGTGGAAAAAACACTTTTCGCACTTGTGTTAGTGTTGAAAAACCACTTTTCGCACTTGTGATAGTGTTGAAAAACCACTTTTCGCACTTGTGTTAGTGTTGTAAAACCACTTTTCGCACTTGTGTTGGTGCAGGAAACCACTTTTGCACTTGTATTAGTGTGGAAAAAACACTTTTTGCACTTGTGATAGTGTTGAAAAACCACTTTTCGCACTTGTGTTAGTGTTGAAAAACCACTTTTCGCACTTGTGTTGGTGCAGGAAACCACTTTTGCACTTGTATTAGTGTGGAAAAAACACTTTTCGCACTTGTGTTAGTGTTGAAAAACCACTATTCGCACTTGTGTTAGTGTTGAAAAACCACTATTCGCACTTGTGTTAGTGTTGAAAAACCACTTTTCGCACTTGTGTTGGTGCAGGAAACCACTTTTGCACTTGTATTAGTGTGGAAAAAACACTTTTTGCACTTGTTATAGTGTTGAAAAACCACTTTTCGCACTTGTGTTAGTGTTGAAAAACCACTTTTCGCACTTGTGTTAGTGTTGAAAAACCACTTTTCGCACTTGTGTTGGTGCAGGAAACCACTTTTGCACTTGTATTAGTGTGGAAAAAACACTTTTCGCACTTGTGTTAGTGTTGAAAAACCACTTTTCGCACTTGTGTTAGTGTTGAAAAACCACTTTTCGCACTTGTGTTAGTGTTGAAAAACCACATTTCGCACTTGTGTTGGTGCAGGAAACCACTTTTGCACTTGTATTAGTGTGGAAAAAACACTTTTTGCACTTGTGATAGTGTTGAAAAACCACGTTTCGCACTTGTGGTGGTGCAGGAAACCACTTTTGCACTTGTATTAGTGTGGAAAAAACACTTTTCGCACTTGTGTTAGTGTTGAAAAACCACTTTTCGCACTTGTTAGTGTTGAAAAACCACTTTTCGCACTTGTGTTGGTGCGGGAAACCACTTTTGCACTTGTATTAGTGTGGAAAAAACACTTTTTGCACTTGTGATAGTGTTGAAAAACCACTTTTCGCTCTTGTGTTAGTGTTGAAAAACCACTTTTCGCACTTGTGTTGGTGCAGGAAACAACTTTTGCACTTGTGTTAGTGTTGAAAAACCACTTTTCGCACTTGTGTTAGTGTTGAAAAACCACTTTTCGCACTTGTGTTTGTGTTGAAAAACCACTTTTCGCTCTTGTGTTAGTGTTGAAAAACCACTTTTCGCACTTGTGTTGGTGCAGGAAACCACTTTTGCACTTGTATTAGTGTGGAAAAAACACTTTTCGCACTTGTGTTGGTGTTGAAAAACCACTTTTCGCACTTGTGTTCGTGTTGAAAAACCACTTTTCGCACTTGTGTTGGTGCAGGAAACCACTTTTGCACTTGTATTAGTGTGGAAAAACCACTTTTCGCACTTGTGTTAGTGTTGAAAAACCACTTTTCGCACTTGTGTTAGTGTTGAAAAACCACTTTTCACACTTGTGTTGCTGCAGGAAACCACTTTTGCACTTGTATTAGTGTGGAAAAACACTTTTTGCACTTGTGATAGTGTTGAAAAACCACTTTTCGCACTTGTGTTAGTGTTGAAAAAACACTTTTCGCACTTGTGTTGGTGTTGAAAAACCACTTTTCGCACTTGTGTTGGTGCAGGAAACCACTTTTGCACTTGTATTAGTGTGGAAAACCACTTTTCGCACTTGTGTTAGTGTTGAAAAACCACTTTTCGCACTTGTGTTAGTGTTGAAAAACCACTTTTCACACTTGTGTTGCTGCAGGAAACCACTTTTGCACTTGTATTAGTGTGGAAAAACACTTTTTGCACTTGTGATAGTGTTGAAAAACCACTTTTCGCACTTGTGTTAGTGTTGAAAAAACACTTTTCGCACTTGTGTTGGTGTTGATAAACCACTTTTCGCACTTGTGTTGGTGCAGGAAACCACTTTTGCACTTGTATTAGTGTGGCAAAAACACTTTTTGCACTTGTGATGGTGTTGAAAAACCACTTTTCGCACTTGTGTTAGTGTTGAAAAACCACTTTTCGCACTTGTGTTGGTGCAGGAAACCACTTTTGCACTTGTATTAGTGTGGAAAAACCACTTTTCGCACTTGTGTTAGTGTTGAAAAACCACTTTTCACACTTGTGTTGGTGCAGGAAACCACTTTTGCACTTGTATTAGTGTGGAAAAACCACTTTTCGCACTTGTGTTAGTGTTGAAAAACCACTTTTTGCACTTGTGTTGGTGCAGGAAACCACTTTTGCACTTGTATTAGTGTGGAAAAACCACTTTTCGCACTTGTGTTAGTGTTGAAAAACCACTTTTCGCACTTGTGTTAGTGTTGAAAAACCACTTTTCGCATTTGTGTTGGTGCAGGAAACCACTTTTGCACTTGTATTAGTGTGGGAAAACCACTTTTCGCACTTGTGTTAGTGTTGAAAAACCACTGTTCGCACTTGTGTTAGTGTTGAAAAACCACTTTTCGCACTTGTGTTGGTGCAGGAAACCACTTTTGCACTTGTATTAGTGTGGAAAAAACACTTTTCGCACTTGTGTTAGTGTTGAAAAACCACTTTTCGCACTTGTGTTATTGTTGAAAAACCACTTTTCGCACTTGTGTTGGTGCAGGAAACCACTTTTGCACTTGTATTAGTGTTGAAAAACCACTGTTCGCACTTGTGTTAGTGTTGAAAAACCACTTTTCGCACTTGTGTTGGTGCAGGAAACCACTTTTGCACTTGTATTAGTGTGGAAAAAACACTTTTCGCACTTGTGTTAGTGTTGAAAAACCACTTTTCGCACTTGTGTTAGTGTTGAAAAACCACTTTTCGCACTTGTGTTAGTGTTGAAAAACCACTTTTCGCACTTGTGTTGGTGCAGGAAACCACTTTTGCACTTGTATTAGTGTGGAAAAACCACTATTCGCACTTGTGTTAGTGTTGAAAAACCACTTTTCGCACTTGTGTTGGTGCAGGAAACCACTTTTGCACTTGTATTAGTGTGGAAAAAACACTTTTTGCACTTGTTATAGTGTTGAAAAACCACTTTTCGCACTTGTGTTAGTGTTGAAAAACCACTTTTCGCACTTGTGTTAGTGTTGAAAAACCACTTTTCGCACTTGTGTTGGTGCAGGAAACCACTTTTGCACTTGTATTAGTGTGGAAAAAATACTTTTCGCACTTGTCTTAGTGTTGAAAAACCACTTTTCGCACTTGTGTTAGTGTTGAAAAACCACTTTTCGCACTTGTGTTAGTGTTGAAAAACCACTTATCGCACTTGTGTTGGTGCAGGAAACCACTTTTGCACTTGTATTAGTGTGGAAAAAACACTTTTTGCACTTGTGATAGTGTTGAAAAACCACGTTTCGCACTTGTGTTGGTGCAGGAAACCACTTTTGCACTTGTATTAGTGTGGAAAAAACACTTTTCGCACTTGTGTTAGTGTTGAAAAACCACTTTTCGCACTTGTGTTAGTGTTGAAAAACCACTTTTCGCACTTGTGTTAGTGTTGAAAAACCACTTTTCACACTTGTGTTAGTGTTGAAAAACCACTTTTCGCACTTGTGTTGATGTTGAAAAACCACTTTTCGCACTTGTGTTAGTGTTGAAAAACCACTTTTCGCACTTGTGTTGGTGCAGGAAACAACTTTTGCACTTGTGTTAGTGTTGAAAAACCACTTTTCGCACTTGTGTTAGTGTTGAAAAACCACTTTTCGCACTTGTGTTAGTGTTGAAAAACCACTTTTCGCACTTGTGTTGGTGCAGGAAACCACTTTTGCACTTGTATTAGTGTTGAAAAACCACTTTTCGCACTTGTGTTTGTGTTGAAAAACCACTTTTCGCTCTTGTGTTAGTGTTGAAAAACCACTTTTCGCACTTGTGTTGGTGCAGGAAACCACTTTTGCACTTGTATTAGTGTGGAAAAAACACTTTTCGCACTTGTGTTAGTGTTGAAAAACCACTTTTCGCACTTGTGTTAGTGTTGAAAAACCACTTTTCGCACTTGTGTTAGTGTTGAAAAACCACTTTTCGCACTTGTGTTGGTGCAGGAAACCACTTTTGCACTTGTATTAGTGTGGAAAAACCACTATTCGCACTTGTGTTAGTGTTGAAAAACCACTTTTCGCACTTCTGTTGGTGCAGGAAACCACTTTTGCACTTGTATTAGTGTGGAAAAAACACTTTTTGCACTTGTTATAGTGTTGAAAAACCACTTTTCGCACTTGTGTTAGTGTTGAAAAACCACTTTTCGCACTTGTGTTAGTGTTGAAAAACCACTTTTCGCACTTGTGTTGGTGCAGGAAACCACTTTTGCACTTGTATTAGTGTGGAAAAAACACTTTTCGCACTTGTGTTAGTGTTGAAAAACCACTTTTCGCACTTGTGTTAGTGTTGAAAAACCACTTTTCGCACTTGTGTTAGTGTTGAAAAACCACATTTCGCACTTGTGTTGGTGCAGGAAACCACTTTTGCACTTGTATTAGTGTGGAAAAAACACTTTTTGCACTTGTGATAGTGTTGAAAAACCACGTTTCGCACTTGTGTTGGTGCAGGAAACCACTTTTGCACTTGTATTAGTGTGGAAAAAACACTTTTCGCACTTGTGTTAGTGTTGAAAAACCACTTTTCGCACTTGTGTTATTGTTGAAAAACCACTTTTCGCACTTGTGTTGGTGCAGGAAACCACTTTTGCACTTGTATTAGTGTGGAAAAAACACTTTTTGCACTTGTGATAGTGTTGAAAAACCACTGTTCGCACTTGTGTTAGTGTTGAAAAACCACTTTTCGCACTTGTGTTGGTGCAGGAAACCACTTTTGCACTTGTATTAGTGTGGAAAAAACACTTTTCGCACTTGTGTTAGTGTTGAAAAACCACTTTTCGCACTTGTGTTATTGTTGAAAAACCACTTTTCGCACTTGTGTTGGTGCAGGAAACCACTTTTGCACTTGTATTAGTGTGGAAAAAACACTTTTTGCACTTGTGATAGTGTTGAAAAACCACTGTTCGCACTTGTGTTAGTGTTGAAAAACCACTTTTCGCACTTGTGTTGGTGCAGGAAACCCCTTTTGCACTTGTATTAGTGTGGAAAAACCACTTTTCGCACTTGTGTTAGTGTTGAAAAACCACTTTTCGCACTTGTGTTAGTGTTGAAAAACCACTTTTCGCACTTGTGTTGGTGCAGGAAACAACTTTTGCACTTGTGTTAGTGTTGAAAAACCACTTTTCGCACTTGTGTTAGTGTTGAAAAACCACTTTTCGCACTTGTGTTTGTGTTGAAAAACCACTTTTCGCTCTTGTGTTAGTGTTGAAAAACCACTTTTCGCACTTGTGTTGGTGCAGGAAACCACTTTTGCACTTGTATTAGTGTGGAAAAAACACTTTTCGCACTTGTGTTGGTGTTGAAAAACCACTTTTCGCACTTGTGTTCGTGTTGAAAAACCACTTTTCGCACTTGTGTTGGTGCAGGAAACCACTTTTGCACTTGTATTAGTGTGGAAAACCACTTTTCGCACTTGTGTTAGTGTTGAAAAACCACTTTTCGCACTTGTGTTAGTGTTGAAAAACCACTTTTCACACTTGTGTTGCTGCAGGAAACCACTTTTGCACTTGTATTAGTGTGGAAAAACACTTTTTGCACTTGTGATAGTGTTGAAAAACCACTTTTCGCACTTGTGTTAGTGTTGAAAAAACACTTTTCGCACTTGTGTTGGTGTTGATAAACCACTTTTCGCACTTGTGTTGGTGCAGGAAACCACTTTTGCACTTGTATTAGTGTGGCAAAAACACTTTTTGCACTTGTGATGGTGTTGAAAAACCACTTTTCGCACTTGTGTTAGTGTTGAAAAACCACTTTTCGCACTTGTGTTGGTGCAGGAAACCACTTTTGCACTTGTATTAGTGTGGAAAAACCACTTTTCGCACTTGTGTTAGTGTTGAAAAACCACTTTTCACACTTGTGTTGGTGCAGGAAACCACTTTTGCACTTGTATTAGTGTGGAAAAACCACTTTTCGCACTTGTGTTAGTGTTGAAAAACCACTTTTTGCACTTGTGTTGGTGCAGGAAACCACTTTTGCACTTGTATTAGTGTGGAAAAACCACTTTTCGCACTTGTGTTAGTGTTGAAAAACCACTTTTCGCACTTGTGTTAGTGTTGAAAAACCACTTTTCGCATTTGTGTTGGTGCAGGAAACCACTTTTGCACTTGTATTAGTGTGGGAAAACCACTTTTCGCACTTGTGTTAGTGTTGAAAAACCACTGTTCGCACTTGTGTTAGTGTTGAAAAACCACTTTTCGCACTTGTGTTGGTGCAGGAAACCACTTTTGCACTTGTATTAGTGTGGAAAAAACACTTTTCGCACTTGTGTTAGTGTTGAAAAACCACTTTTCGCACTTGTGTTATTGTTGAAAAACCACTTTTCGCACTTGTGTTGGTGCAGGAAACCACTTTTGCACTTGTATTAGTGTTGAAAAACCACTGTTCGCACTTGTGTTAGTGTTGAAAAACCACTTTTCGCACTTGTGTTGGTGCAGGAAACCACTTTTGCACTTGTATTAGTGTGGAAAAAACACTTTTCGCACTTGTGTTAGTGTTGAAAAACCACTTTTCGCACTTGTGTTAGTGTTGAAAAACCACTTTTCGCACTTGTGTTAGTGTTGAAAAACCACTTTTCGCACTTGTGTTGGTGCAGGAAACCACTTTTGCACTTGTATTAGTGTGGAAAAACCACTATTCGCACTTGTGTTAGTGTTGAAAAACCACTTTTCGCACTTGTGTTGGTGCAGGAAACCACTTTTGCACTTGTATTAGTGTGGAAAAAACACTTTTTGCACTTGTTATAGTGTTGAAAAACCACTTTTCGCACTTGTGTTAGTGTTGAAAAACCACTTTTCGCACTTGTGTTAGTGTTGAAAAACCACTTTTCGCACTTGTGTTGGTGCAGGAAACCACTTTTGCACTTGTATTAGTGTGGAAAAAATACTTTTCGCACTTGTCTTAGTGTTGAAAAACCACTTTTCGCACTTGTGTTAGTGTTGAAAAACCACTTTTCGCACTTGTGTTAGTGTTGAAAAACCACTTATCGCACTTGTGTTGGTGCAGGAAACCACTTTTGCACTTGTATTAGTGTGGAAAAAACACTTTTTGCACTTGTGATAGTGTTGAAAAACCACGTTTCGCACTTGTGTTGGTGCAGGAAACCACTTTTGCACTTGTATTAGTGTGGAAAAAACACTTTTCGCACTTGTGTTAGTGTTGAAAAACCACTTTTCGCACTTGTGTTATTGTTGAAAAACCACTTTTCGCACTTGTGTTGGTGCAGGAAACCACTTTTGCACTTGTA
This sequence comes from Myxine glutinosa, assembly GCF_964187855.1. Classification (NCBI taxonomy): domain Eukaryota; kingdom Metazoa; phylum Chordata; class Myxini; order Myxiniformes; family Myxinidae; genus Myxine; species Myxine glutinosa. Next base: position 62,931 of record NW_027617745.1, read on the forward strand.
TTAGTGTGGAAAAAACACTTTTTGCACTTGTGATAGTGTTGAAAAACCACTGTTCGCACTTGTGTTAGTGTTGAAAAACCACTTTTCGCACTTGTGTTGGTGCAGGAAACCTCTTTTGCACTTGTATTAGTGTGGAAAAACCACTTTTCGCACTTGTGTTAGTGTTGAAAAACCACTTTTCGCACTTGTGTTAGTGTTGAAAAACCACTTTTCGCACTTGTGTTGGTGCAGGAAACAACTTTTGCACTTGTGTTAGTGTTGAAAAACCACTTTTCGCACTTGTGTTAGTGTTGAAAAACCACTTTTCGCACTTGTGTTTGAGTTGAAAAACCACTTTTCGCTCTTGTGTGTGTGTTGAAAAACCACTTTTCGCACTTGTGTTGGTGCAGGAAACCACTTTTGCACTTGTATTAGTGTGGAAAAAACACTTTTCGCACTTGTGTTAGTGTTGAAAAACCACTTTTCGCACTTGTGTTAGTGTTGAAAAACCACTTTTCGCACTTGTGTTAATGTTGAAAAACCACTTTTCGCACTTGTGTTGGTGCAGGAAACCACTTTTGCACTTGTATTAGTGTGGAAAAACCACTATTCGCACTTGTGTTAGTGTTGAAAAACCACTTTTCGCACTTGTGTTAGTGTTGAAAAACCACTTTTCGCACTTGTGTTGGTTCAGGAAACCACTTTTGCACTTGTATTAGTGTGGAAAAAACACTTTTTGCACTTGTGTTAGTGTTGAAAAACCACTTTTCGCACTTGTGTTAGTGTTGAAAAACCACTTTTCGCACTTGTGTTAGTGTTGAAAAACCACTTTTCGCACTTGTGTTGGTGCAGGAAACCACTTTTGCACTTGTATTAGTGTGGAAAAAACACTTTTCGCACTTGTGTTAGTGTTGAAAAACCACTTTTCGCACTTGTGATAGTGTTGAAAAACCACTTTTCGCACTTGTGTTAGTGTTGTAAAACCACTTTTCGCACTTGTGTTGGTGCAGGAAACCACTTTTGCACTTGTATTAGTGTGGAAAAAACACTTTTTGCACTTGTGATAGTGTTGAAAAACCACTTTTCGCACTTGTGTTAGTGTTGAAAAACCACTTTTCGCACTTGTGTTGGTGCAGGAAACCACTTTTGCACTTGTATTAGTGTGGAAAAAACACTTTTCGCACTTGTGTTAGTGTTGAAAAACCACTATTCGCACTTGTGTTAGTGTTGAAAAACCACTATTCGCACTTGTGTTAGTGTTGAAAAACCACTTTTCGCACTTGTGTTGGTGCAGGAAACCACTTTTGCACTTGTATTAGTGTGGAAAAAACACTTTTTGCACTTGTTATAGTGTTGAAAAACCACTTTTCGCACTTGTGTTAGTGTTGAAAAACCACTTTTCGCACTTGTGTTAGTGTTGAAAAACCACTTTTCGCACTTGTGTTGGTGCAGGAAACCACTTTTGCACTTGTATTAGTGTGGAAAAAACACTTTTCGCACTTGTGTTAGTGTTGAAAAACCACTTTTCGCACTTGTGTTAGTGTTGAAAAACCACTTTTCGCACTTGTGTTAGTGTTGAAAAACCACATTTCGCACTTGTGTTGGTGCAGGAAACCACTTTTGCACTTGTATTAGTGTGGAAAAAACACTTTTTGCACTTGTGATAGTGTTGAAAAACCACGTTTCGCACTTGTGGTGGTGCAGGAAACCACTTTTGCACTTGTATTAGTGTGGAAAAAACACTTTTCGCACTTGTGTTAGTGTTGAAAAACCACTTTTCGCACTTGTTAGTGTTGAAAAACCACTTTTCGCACTTGTGTTGGTGCGGGAAACCACTTTTGCACTTGTATTAGTGTGGAAAAAACACTTTTTGCACTTGTGATAGTGTTGAAAAACCACTTTTCGCTCTTGTGTTAGTGTTGAAAAACCACTTTTCGCACTTGTGTTGGTGCAGGAAACAACTTTTGCACTTGTGTTAGTGTTGAAAAACCACTTTTCGCACTTGTGTTAGTGTTGAAAAACCACTTTTCGCACTTGTGTTTGTGTTGAAAAACCACTTTTCGCTCTTGTGTTAGTGTTGAAAAACCACTTTTCGCACTTGTGTTGGTGCAGGAAACCACTTTTGCACTTGTATTAGTGTGGAAAAAACACTTTTCGCACTTGTGTTGGTGTTGAAAAACCACTTTTCGCACTTGTGTTCGTGTTGAAAAACCACTTTTCGCACTTGTGTTGGTGCAGGAAACCACTTTTGCACTTGTATTAGTGTGGAAAAACCACTTTTCGCACTTGTGTTAGTGTTGAAAAACCACTTTTCGCACTTGTGTTAGTGTTGAAAAACCACTTTTCACACTTGTGTTGCTGCAGGAAACCACTTTTGCACTTGTATTAGTGTGGAAAAACACTTTTTGCACTTGTGATAGTGTTGAAAAACCACTTTTCGCACTTGTGTTAGTGTTGAAAAAACACTTTTCGCACTTGTGTTGGTGTTGAAAAACCACTTTTCGCACTTGTGTTGGTGCAGGAAACCACTTTTGCACTTGTATTAGTGTGGAAAACCACTTTTCGCACTTGTGTTAGTGTTGAAAAACCACTTTTCGCACTTGTGTTAGTGTTGAAAAACCACTTTTCACACTTGTGTTGCTGCAGGAAACCACTTTTGCACTTGTATTAGTGTGGAAAAACACTTTTTGCACTTGTGATAGTGTTGAAAAACCACTTTTCGCACTTGTGTTAGTGTTGAAAAAACACTTTTCGCACTTGTGTTGGTGTTGATAAACCACTTTTCGCACTTGTGTTGGTGCAGGAAACCACTTTTGCACTTGTATTAGTGTGGCAAAAACACTTTTTGCACTTGTGATGGTGTTGAAAAACCACTTTTCGCACTTGTGTTAGTGTTGAAAAACCACTTTTCGCACTTGTGTTGGTGCAGGAAACCACTTTTGCACTTGTATTAGTGTGGAAAAACCACTTTTCGCACTTGTGTTAGTGTTGAAAAACCACTTTTCACACTTGTGTTGGTGCAGGAAACCACTTTTGCACTTGTATTAGTGTGGAAAAACCACTTTTCGCACTTGTGTTAGTGTTGAAAAACCACTTTTTGCACTTGTGTTGGTGCAGGAAACCACTTTTGCACTTGTATTAGTGTGGAAAAACCACTTTTCGCACTTGTGTTAGTGTTGAAAAACCACTTTTCGCACTTGTGTTAGTGTTGAAAAACCACTTTTCGCATTTGTGTTGGTGCAGGAAACCACTTTTGCACTTGTATTAGTGTGGGAAAACCACTTTTCGCACTTGTGTTAGTGTTGAAAAACCACTGTTCGCACTTGTGTTAGTGTTGAAAAACCACTTTTCGCACTTGTGTTGGTGCAGGAAACCACTTTTGCACTTGTATTAGTGTGGAAAAAACACTTTTCGCACTTGTGTTAGTGTTGAAAAACCACTTTTCGCACTTGTGTTATTGTTGAAAAACCACTTTTCGCACTTGTGTTGGTGCAGGAAACCACTTTTGCACTTGTATTAGTGTTGAAAAACCACTGTTCGCACTTGTGTTAGTGTTGAAAAACCACTTTTCGCACTTGTGTTGGTGCAGGAAACCACTTTTGCACTTGTATTAGTGTGGAAAAAACACTTTTCGCACTTGTGTTAGTGTTGAAAAACCACTTTTCGCACTTGTGTTAGTGTTGAAAAACCACTTTTCGCACTTGTGTTAGTGTTGAAAAACCACTTTTCGCACTTGTGTTGGTGCAGGAAACCACTTTTGCACTTGTATTAGTGTGGAAAAACCACTATTCGCACTTGTGTTAGTGTTGAAAAACCACTTTTCGCACTTGTGTTGGTGCAGGAAACCACTTTTGCACTTGTATTAGTGTGGAAAATACACTTTTTGCACTTGTTATAGTGTTGAAAAACCACTTTTCGCACTTGTGTTAGTGTTGAAAAACCACTTTTCGCACTTGTGTTAGTGTTGAAAAACCACTTTTCGCACTTGTGTTGGTGCAGGAAACCACTTTTGCACTTGTATTAGTGTGGAAAAAATACTTTTCGCACTTGTCTTAGTGTTGAAAAACCACTTTTCGCACTTGTGTTAGTGTTGAAAAACCACTTTTCGCACTTGTGTTAGTGTTGAAAAACCACTTATCGCACTTGTGTTGGTGCAGGAAACCACTTTTGCACTTGTATTAGTGTGGAAAAAACACTTTTTGCACTTGTGATAGTGTTGAAAAACCACGTTTCGCACTTGTGTTGGTGCAGGAAACCACTTTTGCACTTGTATTAGTGTGGAAAAAACACTTTTCGCACTTGTGTTAGTGTTGAAAAACCACTTTTCGCACTTGTGTTATTGTTGAAAAACCACTTTTCGCACTTGTGTTGGTGCAGGAAACCACTTTTGCACTTGTATTAGTGTGGAAAAAACACTTTTTGCACTTGTGATAGTGTTGAAAAACCACTGTTCGCACTTGTGTTAGTGTTGAAAAACCACTTTTCGCACTTGTGTTGGTGCAGGAAACCTCTTTTGCACTTGTATTAGTGTGGAAAAACCACTTTTCGCACTTGTGTTAGTGTTGAAAAACCACTTTTCGCACTTGTGTTAGTGTTGAAAAACCACTTTTCGCACTTGTGTTGGTGCAGGAAACAACTTTTGCACTTGTGTTAGTGTTGAAAAACCACTTTTCGCACTTGTGTTAGTGTTGAAAAACCACTTTTCGCACTTGTGTTTGAGTTGAAAAACCACTTTTCGCTCTTGTGTGTGTGTTGAAAAACCACTTTTCGCACTTGTGTTGGTGCAGGAAACCACTTTTGCACTTGTATTAGTGTGGAAAAAACACTTTTCGCACTTGTGTTAGTGTTGAAAAACCACTTTTCGCACTTGTGTTAGTGTTGAAAAACCACTTTTCGCACTTGTGTTAATGTTGAAAAACCACTTTTCGCACTTGTGTTGGTGCAGGAAACCACTTTTGCACTTGTATTAGTGTGGAAAAACCACTATTCGCACTTGTGTTAGTGTTGAAAAACCACTTTTCGCACTTGTGTTAGTGTTGAAAAACCACTTTTCGCACTTGTGTTGGTTCAGGAAACCACTTTTGCACTTGTATTAGTGTGGAAAAAACACTTTTTGCACTTGTGTTAGTGTTGAAAAACCACTTTTCGCACTTGTGTTAGTGTTGAAAAACCACTTTTCGCACTTGTGTTAGTGTTGAAAAACCACTTTTCGCACTTGTGTTGGTGCAGGAAACCACTTTTGCACTTGTATTAGTGTGGAAAAAACACTTTTCGCACTTGTGTTAGTGTTGAAAAACCACTTTTCGCACTTGTGATAGTGTTGAAAAACCACTTTTCGCACTTGTGTTAGTGTTGTAAAACCACTTTTCGCACTTGTGTTGGTGCAGGAAACCACTTTTGCACTTGTATTAGTGTGGAAAAAACACTTTTTGCACTTGTGATAGTGTTGAAAAACCACTTTTCGCACTTGTGTTAGTGTTGAAAAACCACTTTTCGCACTTGTGTTGGTGCAGGAAACCACTTTTGCACTTGTATTAGTGTGGAAAAAACACTTTTCGCACTTGTGTTAGTGTTGAAAAACCACTATTCGCACTTGTGTTAGTGTTGAAAAACCACTATTCGCACTTGTGTTAGTGTTGAAAAACCACTTTTCGCACTTGTTTTGGTGCAGGAAACCACTTTTGCACTTGTATTAGTGTGGAAAAAACACTTTTTGCACTTGTTATAGTGTTGAAAAACCACTTTTCGCACTTGTGTTAGTGTTGAAAAACCACTTTTCGCACTTGTGTTAGTGTTGAAAAACCACTTTTCGCACTTGTGTTGGTGCAGGAAACCACTTTTGCACTTGTATTAGTGTGGAAAAAACACTTTTCGCACTTGTGTTAGTGTTGAAAAACCACTTTTCGCACTTGTGTTAGTGTTGAAAAACCACTTTTCGCACTTGTGTTAGTGTTGAAAAACCACATTTCGCACTTGTGTTGGTGCAGGAAACCACTTTTGCACTTGTATTAGTGTGGAAAAAACACTTTTTGCACTTGTGATAGTGTTGAAAAACCACGTTTCGCACTTGTGGTGGTGCAGGAAACCACTTTTGCACTTGTATTAGTGTGGAAAAAACACTTTTCGCACTTGTGTTAGTGTTGAAAAACCACTTTTCGCACTTGTTAGTGTTGAAAAACCACTTTTCGCACTTGTGTTGGTGCGGGAAACCACTTTTGCACTTGTATTAGTGTGGAAAAAACACTTTTTGCACTTGTGATAGTGTTGAAAAACCACTTTTCGCTCTTGTGTTAGTGTTGAAAAACCACTTTTCGCACTTGTGTTGGTGCAGGAAACAACTTTTGCACTTGTGTTAGTGTTGAAAAACCACTTTTCGCACTTGTGTTAGTGTTGAAAAACCACTTTTCGCACTTGTGTTTGTGTTGAAAAACCACTTTTCGCTCTTGTGTTAGTGTTGAAAAACCACTTTTCGCACTTGTGTTGGTGCAGGAAACCACTTTTGCACTTGTATTAGTGTGGAAAAAACACTTTTCGCACTTGTGTTGGTGTTGAAAAACCACTTTTCGCACTTGTGTTCGTGTTGAAAAACCACTTTTCGCACTTGTGTTGGTGCAGGAAACCACTTTTGCACTTGTATTAGTGTGGAAAAACCACTTTTCGCACTTGTGTTAGTGTTGAAAAACCACTTTTCGCACTTGTGTTAGTGTTGAAAAACCACTTTTCACACTTGTGTTGCTGCAGGAAACCACTTTTGCACTTGTATTAGTGTGGAAAAACACTTTTTGCACTTGTGATAGTGTTGAAAAACCACTTTTCGCACTTGTGTTAGTGTTGAAAAAACACTTTTCGCACTTGTGTTGGTGTTGAAAAACCACTTTTCGCACTTGTGTTGGTGCAGGAAACCACTTTTGCACTTGTATTAGTGTGGCAAAAACACTTTTTGCACTTGTGATGGTGTTGAAAAACCACTTTTCGCACTTGTGTTAGTGTTGAAAAACCACTTTTCGCACTTGTGTTGGTGCAGGAAACCACTTTTGCACTTGTATTAGTGTGGAAAAACCACTTTTCACACTTGTGTTAGTGTTGAAAAACCACTTTTCACACTTGTGTTGGTACAGGAAACCACTTTTGCACTTGTATTAGTGTGGAAAAACCACTTTTCGCACTTGTGTTAGTGTTGAAAAACCACTTTTTGCACTTGTGTTGGTGCAGGAAACCACTTTTGCACTTGTATTAGTGTGGAAAAACCACTTTTCGCACTTGTGTTAGTGTTGAAAAACCACTTTTCGCACTTGTGTTAGTGTTGAAAAACCACTTTTCGCATTTGTGTTGGTGCAGGAAACCACTTTTGCACTTGTATTAGTGTGGGAAAACCACTTTTCGCACTTGTGTTAGTGTTGAAAAACCACTGTTCGCACTTGTGTTAGTGTTGAAAAACCACTTTTCGCACTTGTGTTGGTGCAGGAAACCACTTTTGCACTTGTATTAGTGTGGAAAAAACACTTTTCGCACTTGTGTTAGTGTTGAAAAACCACTTTTCGCACTTGTGTTATTGTTGAAAAACCACTTTTCGCACTTGTGTTGGTGCAGGAAACCACTTTTGCACTTGTATTAGTGTTGAAAAACCACTGTTCGCACTTGTGTTAGTGTTGAAAAACCACTTTTGGCACTTGTGTTGGTGCAGGAAACCACTTTTGCACTTGTATTAGTGTGGAAAAAACACTTTTCGCACTTGTGTTAGTGTTGAAAAACCACTTTTCGCACTTGTGTTAGTGTTGAAAAACCACTTTTCGCACTTGTGTTAGTGTTGAAAAACCACTTTTCGCACTTGTGTTGGTGCAGGAAACCACTTTTGCACTTGTATTAGTGTGGAAAAACCACTATTCGCACTTGTGTTAGTGTTGAAAAACCACTTTTCGCACTTGTGTTGGTGCAGGAAACCACTTTTGCACTTGTATTAGTGTGGAAAAAACACTTTTTGCACTTGTTATAGTGTTGAAAAACCACTTTTCGCACTTGTGTTAGTGTTGAAAAACCACTTTTCGCACTTGTGTTTGTGTTGAAAAACCACTTTTCGCTCTTGTGTGTGTGTTGAAAAACCACTTTTCGCACTTGTGTTGGTGCAGGAAACCACTTTTGCACTTGTATTAGTGTGGAAAAAACACTTTTCGCACTTGTGTTAGTGTTGAAAAACCACTTTTCGCACTTGTGTTAGTGTTGAAAAACCACTTTTCGCACTTGTGTTAATGTTGAAAAACCACTTTTCGCACTTGTGTTGGTGCAGGAAACCACTTTTGCACTTGTATTAGTGTGGAAAAACCACTATTCGCACTTGTGTTAGTGTTGAAAAACCACTTTTCGCACTTGTGTTAGTGTTGAAAAACCACTTTTCGCACTTGTGTTGGTTCAGGAAACCACTTTTGCACTTGTATTAGTGTGGAAAAAACACTTTTTGCACTTGTGTTAGTGTTGAAAAACCACTTTTCGCACTTGTGTTAGTGTTGAAAAACCACTTTTCGCACTTGTGTTAGTGTTGAAAAACCACTTTTCGCACTTGTGTTGGTGCAGGAAACCACTTTTGCACTTGTATTAGTGTGGAAAAAACACTTTTCGCACTTGTGTTAGTGTTGAAAAACCACTTTTCGCACTTGTGATAGTGTTGAAAAACCACTTTTCGCACTTGTGTTAGTGTTGTAAAACCACTTTTCGCACTTGTGTTGGTGCAGGAAACCACTTTTGCACTTGTATTAGTGTGGAAAAAACACTTTTTGCACTTGTGATAGTGTTGAAAAACCACTTTTCGCACTTGTGTTAGTGTTGAAAAACCACTTTTCGCACTTGTGTTGGTGCAGGAAACCACTTTTGCACTTGTATTAGTGTGGAAAAAACACTTTTCGCACTTGTGTTAGTGTTGAAAAACCACTATTCGCACTTGTGTTAGTGTTGAAAAACCACTATTCGCACTTGTGTTAGTGTTGAAAAACCACTTTTCGCACTTGTGTTGGTGCAGGAAACCACTTTTGCACTTGTATTAGTGTGGAAAAAACACTTTTTGCACTTGTTATAGTGTTGAAAAACCACTTTTCGCACTTGTGTTAGTGTTGAAAAACCACTTTTCGCACTTGTGTTAGTGTTGAAAAACCACTTTTCGCACTTGTGTTGGTGCAGGAAACCACTTTTGCACTTGTATTAGTGTGGAAAAAACACTTTTCGCACTTGTGTTAGTGTTGAAAAACCACTTTTCGCACTTGTGTTAGTGTTGAAAAACCACTTTTCGCACTTGTGTTAGTGTTGAAAAACCACATTTCGCACTTGTGTTGGTGCAGGAAACCACTTTTGCACTTGTATTAGTGTGGAAAAAACACTTTTTGCACTTGTGATAGTGTTGAAAAACCACGTTTCGCACTTGTGGTGGTGCAGGAAACCACTTTTGCACTTGTATTAGTGTGGAAAAAACACTTTTCGCACTTGTGTTAGTGTTGAAAAACCACTTTTCGCACTTGTTAGTGTTGAAAAACCACTTTTCGCACTTGTGTTGGTGCGGGAAACCACTTTTGCACTTGTATTAGTGCGGAAAAAACACTTTTTGCACTTGTGATAGTGTTGAAAAACCACTTTTCGCTCTTGTGTTAGTGTTGAAAAACCACTTTTCGCACTTGTGTTGGTGCAGGAAACAACTTTTGCACTTGTGTTAGTGTTGAAAAACCACTTTTCGCACTTGTGTTAGTGTTGAAAAACCACTTTTCGCACTTGTGTTTGTGTTGAAAAACCACTTTTCGCTCTTGTGTTAGTGTTGAAAAACCACTTTTCGCACTTGTGTTGGTGCAGGAAACCACTTTTGCACTTGTATTAGTGTGGAAAAAACACTTTTCGCACTTGTGTTGGTGTTGAAAAACCACTTTTCGCACTTGTGTTCGTGTTGAAAAACCACTTTTCGCACTTGTGTTGGTGCAGGAAACCACTTTTGCACTTGTATTAGTGTGGAAAAACCACTTTTCGCACTTGTGTTAGTGTTGAAAAACCACTTTTCGCACTTGTGTTAGTGTTGAAAAACCACTTTTCACACTTGTGTTGCTGCAGGAAACCACTTTTGCACTTGTATTAGTGTGGAAAAACACTTTTTGCACTTGTGATAGTGTTGAAAAACCACTTTTCGCACTTGTGTTAGTGTTGAAAAAACACTTTTCGCACTTGTGTTGGTGTTGAAAAACCACTTTTCGCACTTGTGTTGGTGCAGGAAACCACTTTTGCACTTGTATTAGTGTGGCAAAAACACTTTTTGCACTTGTGATGGTGTTGAAAAACCACTTTTCGCACTTGTGTTAGTGTTGAAAAACCACTTTTCGCACTTGTGTTGGTGCAGGAAACCACTTTTGCACTTGTATTAGTGTGGAAAAACCACTTTTCGCACTTGTGTTAGTGTTGAAAAACCACTTTTCACACTTGTGTTGGTGCAGGAAACCACTTTTGCACTTGTATTAGTGTGGAAAAACCACTTTTCGCACTTGTGTTAGTGTTGAAAAACCACTTTTTGCACTTGTGTTGGTGCAGGAAACCACTTTTGCACTTGTATTAGTGTGGAAAAACCACTTTTCGCACTTGTGTTAGTGTTGAAAAACCACTTTTCGCACTTGTGTTAGTGTTGAAAAACCACTTTTCGCACTTGTGTTAGTGTTGAAAAACCACTTTTCGCACTTGTGTTGGTGCAGGAAACCACTTTTGCACTTGTATTAGTGTGGAAAAAACACTTTTCGCACTTGTGTTAGTGTTGAAAAACCACTTTTCGCACTTGTGATAGTGTTGAAAAACCACTTTTCGCACTTGTGTTAGTGTTGTAAAACCACTTTTCGCACTTGTGTTGGTGCAGGAAACCACTTTTGCACTTGTATTAGTGTGGAAAAAACACTTTTTGCACTTGTGATAGTGTTGAAAAACCACTTTTCGCACTTGTGTTAGTGTTGAAAAACCACTTTTCGCACTTGTGTTGGTGCAGGAAACCACTTTTGCACTTGTATTAGTGTGGAAAAAACACTTTTCGCACTTGTGTTAGTGTTGAAAAACCACTATTCGCACTTGTGTTAGTGTTGAAAAACCACTATTCGCACTTGTGTTAGTGTTGAAAAACCACTTTTCGCACTTGTGTTGGTGCAGGAAACCACTTTTGCACTTGTATTAGTGTGGAAAAAACACTTTTTGCACTTGTTATAGTGTTGAAAAACCACTTTTCGCACTTGTGTTAGTGTTGAAAAACCACTTTTCGCACTTGTGTTAGTGTTGAAAAACCACTTTTTGCACTTGTGTTGGTGCAGGAAACCACTTTTGCACTTGTATTAGTGTGGAAAAAACACTTTTCGCACTTGTGTTAGTGTTGAAAAACCACTTTTCGCACTTGTGTTAGTGTTGAAAAACCACTTTTCGCACTTGTGTTAGTGTTGAAAAACCACATTTCGCACTTGTGTTGGTGCAGGAAACCACTTTTGCACTTGTATTAGTGTGGAAAAAACACTTTTTGCACTTGTGATAGTGTTGAAAAACCACGTTTCGCACTTGTGGTGGTGCAGGAAACCACTTTTGCACTTGTATTAGTGTGGAAAAAACACTTTTCGCACTTGTGTTAGTGTTGAAAAACCACTTTTCGCACTTGTTAGTGTTGAAAAACCACTTTTCGCACTTGTGTTGGTGCGGGAAACCACTTTTGCACTTGTATTAGTGTGGAAAAAACACTTTTTGCACTTGTGATAGTGTTGAAAAACCACTTTTCGCTCTTGTGTTAGTGTTGAAAAACCACTTTTCGCACTTGTGTTGGTGCAGGAAACAACTTTTGCACTTGTGTTAGTGTTGAAAAACCACTTTTCGCACTTGTGTTAGTGTTGAAAAACCACTTTTCGCACTTGTGTTTGTGTTGAAAAACCACTTTTCGCTCTTGTGTTAGTGTTGAAAAACCACTTTTCGCACTTGTGTTGGTGCAGGAAACCACTTTTGCACTTGTATTAGTGTGGAAAAAACACTTTTCGCACTTGTGTTGGTGTTGAAAAACCACTTTTCGCACTTGTGTTCGTGTTGAAAAACCACTTTTCGCACTTGTGTTGGTGCAGGAAACCACTTTTGCACTTGTATTAGTGTGGAAAAACCACTTTTCGCACTTGTGTTAGTGTTGAAAAACCACTTTTCGCACTTGTGTTAGTGTTGAAAAACCACTTTTCACACTTGTGTTGCTGCAGGAAACCACTTTTGCACTTGTATTAGTGTGGAAAAACACTTTTTGCACTTGTGATAGTGTTGAAAAACCACTTTTCGCACTTGTGTTAGTGTTGAAAAAACACTTTTCGCACTTGTGTTGGTGTTGAAAAACCACTTTTCGCACTTGTGTTGGTGCAGGAAACCACTTTTGCACTTGTATTAGTGTGGCAAAAACACTTTTTGCACTTGTGATGGTGTTGAAAAACCACTTTTCGCACTTGTGTTAGTGTTGAAAAACCACTTTTCGCACTTGTGTTGGTGCAGGAAACCACTTTTGCACTTGTATTAGTGTGGAAAAACCACTTTTCACACTTGTGTTAGTGTTGAAAAACCACTTTTCACACTTGTGTTGGTACAGGAAACCACTTTTGCACTTGTATTAGTGTGGAAAAACCACTTTTCGCACTTGTGTTAGTGTTGAAAAACCACTTTTTGCACTTGTGTTGGTGCAGGAAACCACTTTTGCACTTGTATTAGTGTGGAAAAACCACTTTTCGCACTTGTGTTAGTGTTGAAAAACCACTTTTCGCACTTGTGTTAGTGTTGAAAAACCACTTTTCGCATTTGTGTTGGTGCAGGAAACCACTTTTGCACTTGTATTAGTGTGGGAAAACCACTTTTCGCACTTGTGTTAGTGTTGAAAAACCACTGTTCGCACTTGTGTTAGTGTTGAAAAACCACTTTTCGCACTTGTGTTGGTGCAGGAAACCACTTTTGCACTTGTATTAGTGTGGAAAAAACACTTTTCGCACTTGTGTTAGTGTTGAAAAACCACTTTTCGCACTTGTGTTATTGTTGAAAAACCACTTTTCGCACTTGTGTTGGTGCAGGAAACCACTTTTGCACTTGTATTAGTGTTGAAAAACCACTGTTCGCACTTGTGTTAGTGTTGAAAAACCACTTTTGGCACTTGTGTTGGTGCAGGAAACCACTTTTGCACTTGTATTAGTGTGGAAAAAACACTTTTCGCACTTGTGTTAGTGTTGAAAAACCACTTTTCGCACTTGTGTTAGTGTTGAAAAACCACTTTTCGCACTTGTGTTAGTGTTGAAAAACCACTTTTCGCACTTGTGTTGGTGCAGGAAACCACTTTTGCACTTGTATTAGTGTGGAAAAACCACTATTCGCACTTGTGTTAGTGTTGAAAAACCACTTTTCGCACTTGTGTTGGTGCAGGAAACCACTTTTGCACTTGTATTAGTGTGGAAAAAACACTTTTTGCACTTGTTATAGTGTTGAAAAACCACTTTTCGCACTTGTGTTAGTGTTGAAAAACCACTTTTCGCACTTGTGTTTGTGTTGAAAAACCACTTTTCGCTCTTGTGTGTGTGTTGAAAAACCACTTTTCGCACTTGTGTTGGTGCAGGAAACCACTTTTGCACTTGTATTAGTGTGGAAAAAACACTTTTCGCACTTGTGTTAGTGTTGAAAAACCACTTTTCGCACTTGTGTTAGTGTTGAAAAACCACTTTTCGCACTTGTGTTAATGTTGAAAAACCACTTTTCGCACTTGTGTTGGTGCAGGAAACCACTTTTGCACTTGTATTAGTGTGGAAAAACCACTATTCGCACTTGTGTTAGTGTTGAAAAACCACTTTTCGCACTTGTGTTAGTGTTGAAAAACCACTTTTCGCACTTGTGTTGGTTCAGGAAACCACTTTTGCACTTGTATTAGTGTGGAAAAAACACTTTTTGCACTTGTGTTAGTGTTGAAAAACCACTTTTCGCACTTGTGTTAGTGTTGAAAAACCACTTTTCGCACTTGTGTTAGTGTTGAAAAACCACTTTTCGCACTTGTGTTGGTGCAGGAAACCACTTTTGCACTTGTATTAGTGTGGAAAAAACACTTTTCGCACTTGTGTTAGTGTTGAAAAACCACTTTTCGCACTTGTGATAGTGTTGAAAAACCACTTTTCGCACTTGTGTTAGTGTTGTAAAACCACTTTTCGCACTTGTGTTGGTGCAGGAAACCACTTTTGCACTTGTATTAGTGTGGAAAAAACACTTTTTGCACTTGTGATAGTGTTGAAAAACCACTTTTCGCACTTGTGTTAGTGTTGAAAAACCACTTTTCGCACTTGTGTTGGTGCAGGAAACCACTTTTGCACTTGTATTAGTGTGGAAAAAACACTTTTCGCACTTGTGTTAGTGTTGAAAAACCACTATTCGCACTTGTGTTAGTGTTGAAAAACCACTATTCGCACTTGTGTTAGTGTTGAAAAACCACTTTTCGCACTTGTGTTGGTGCAGGAAACCACTTTTGCACTTGTATTAGTGTGGAAAAAACACTTTTTGCACTTGTTATAGTGTTGAAAAACCACTTTTCGCACTTGTGTTAGTGTTGAAAAACCACTTTTCGCACTTGTGTTAGTGTTGAAAAACCACTTTTCGCACTTGTGTTGGTGCAGGAAACCACTTTTGCACTTGTATTAGTGTGGAAAAAACACTTTTCGCACTTGTGTTAGTGTTGAAAAACCACTTTTCGCACTTGTGTTAGTGTTGAAAAACCACTTTTCGCACTTGTGTTAGTGTTGAAAAACCACATTTCGCACTTGTGTTGGTGCAGGAAACCACTTTTGCACTTGTATTAGTGTGGAAAAAACACTTTTTGCACTTGTGATAGTGTTGAAAAACCACGTTTCGCACTTGTGGTGGTGCAGGAAACCACTTTTGCACTTGTATTAGTGTGGAAAAAACACTTTTCGCACTTGTGTTAGTGTTGAAAAACCACTTTTCGCACTTGTTAGTGTTGAAAAACCACTTTTCGCACTTGTGTTGGTGCGGGAAACCACTTTTGCACTTGTATTAGTGCGGAAAAAACACTTTTTGCACTTGTGATAGTGTTGACAAACCACTTTTCGCTCTTGTGTTTGTGTTGAAAAACCACTTTTCGCACTTGTGTTGGTGCAGGAAACAACTTTTGCACTTGTGTTAGTGTTGAAAAACCACTTTTCGCACTTGTGTTAGTGTTGAAAAACCACTTTTCGCACTTGTGTTTGTGTTGAAAAACCACTTTTCGCTCTTGTGTTAGTGTTGAAAAACCACTTTTCGCACTTGTGTTGGTGCAGGAAACCACTTTTGCACTTGTATTAGTGTGGAAAAAACACTTTTCGCACTTGTGTTGGTGTTGAAAAACCACTTTTCGCACTTGTGTTCGTGTTGAAAAACCACTTTTCGCACTTGTGTTGGTGCAGGAAACCACTTTTGCACTTGTATTAGTGTGGAAAAACCACTTTTCGCACTTGTGTTAGTGTTGAAAAACCACTTTTCGCACTTGTGTTAGTGTTGAAAAACCACTTTTCACACTTGTGTTGCTGCAGGAAACCACTTTTGCACTTGTATTAGTGTGGAAAAACACTTTTTGCACTTGTGATAGTGTTGAAAAACCACTTTTCGCACTTGTGTTAGTGTTGAAAAAACACTTTTCGCACTTGTGTTGGTGTTGAAAAACCACTTTTCGCACTTGTGTTGGTGCAGGAAACCACTTTTGCACTTGTATTAGTGTGGCAAAAACACTTTTTGCACTTGTGATGGTGTTGAAAAACCACTTTTCGCACTTGTGTTAGTGTTGAAAAACCACTTTTCGCACTTGTGTTGGTGCAGGAAACCACTTTTGCACTTGTATTAGTGTGGAAAAACCACTTTTCGCACTTGTGTTAGTGTTGAAAAACCACTTTTCACACTTGTGTTGGTGCAGGAAACCACTTTTGCACTTGTATTAGTGTGGAAAAACCACTTTTCGCACTTGTGTTAGTGTTGAAAAACCACTTTTTGCACTTGTGTTGGTGCAGGAAACCACTTTTGCACTTGTATTAGTGTGGAAAAACCACTTTTCGCACTTGTGTTAGTGTTGAAAAACCACTTGTCGCACTTGTGTTAGTGTTGAAAAACCACTTTTCGCATTTGTGTTGGTGCAGGAAACCACTTTTGCACTTGTATTAGTGTGGGAAAACCACTTTTCGCACTTGTGTTAGTGTTGAAAAACCACTGTTCGCACTTGTGTTAGTGTTGAAAAACCACTTTTCGCACTTGTGTTGGTGCAGGAAACCACTTTTGCACTTGTATTAGTGTGGAAAAAACACTTTTCGCACTTGTGTTAGTGTTGAAAAACCACTTTTCGCACTTGTGTTATTGTTGAAAAACCACTTTTCGCACTTGTGTTGGTGCAGGAAACCACTTTTGCACTTGTATTAGTGTTGAAAAACCACTGTTCGCACTTGTGTTAGTGTTGAAAAACCACTTTTCGCACTTGTGTTGGTGCAGGAAACCACTTTTGCACTTGTATTAGTGTGGAAAAAACACTTTTCGCACTTGTGTTAGTGTTGAAAAAACACTTTTCGCACTTGTGTTAGTGTTGAAAAACCACTTTTCGCACTTGTGTTAGTGTTGAAAAACCACTTTTCGCACTTGTGTTGGTGCAGGAAACCACTTTTGCACTTGTATTAGTGTGGAAAAAACACTTTTTGCACTTGTTATAGTGTTGAAAAACCACTTTTCGCACTTGTGTTAGTGTTGAAAAACCACTTTTCGCACTTGTGTTAGTGTTGAAAAACCACTTTTCGCACTTGTGTTGGTGCAGGAAACCACTTTTGCACTTGTATTAGTGTGGAAAAAACACTTTTCGCACTTGTCTTAGTGTTGAAAAACCACT
The DNA here is from genome assembly GCF_964187855.1 of Myxine glutinosa. Classification (NCBI taxonomy): domain Eukaryota; kingdom Metazoa; phylum Chordata; class Myxini; order Myxiniformes; family Myxinidae; genus Myxine; species Myxine glutinosa. The sequence continues at coordinate 79,801 of NW_027617745.1, forward strand.
TTTCGCACTTGTGTTAGTGTTGAAAAACCACTTTTCGCACTTGTGTTAGTGTTGAAAAACCACATATCGCACTTGTGTTGGTGCAGGAAACCACTTTTGCACTTGTATTAGTGTGGAAAAAACACTTTTTGCACTTGTGATAGTGTTGAAAAACCACGTTTCGCACTTGTGTTGGTGCAGGAAACCACTTTTGCACTTGTATTAGTGTGGAAAAAACACTTTTCGCACTTGTGTTAGTGTTGAAAAACCACTTTTCGCACTTGTGTTATTGTTGAAAAACCACTTTTCGCACTTGTGTTGGTGCAGGAAACCACTTTTGCACTTGTATTAGTGTGGAAAAAACACTTTTTGCACTTGTGATAGTGTTGAAAAACCACTGTTCGCACTTGTGTTAGTGTTGAAAAACCACTTTTCGCACTTGTGTTGGTGCAGGAAACCTCTTTTGCACTTGTATTAGTGTGGAAAAACCACTTTTCGCACTTGTGTTAGTGTTGAAAAACCACTTTTCGCACTTGTGTTAGTGTTGAAAAACCACTTTTCGCACTTGTGTTGGTGCAGGAAACAACTTTTGCACTTGTGTTAGTGTTGAAAAACCACTTTTCGCACTTGTGTTAGTGTTGATAAACCACTTTTCGCACTTGTGTTTGTGTTGAAAAACCACTTTTCGCTCTTGTGTGTGTGTTGAAAAACCACTTTTCGCACTTGTGTTGGTGCAGGAAACCACTTTTGCACTTGTATTAGTGTGGAAAAAACACTTTTCGCACTTGTGTTAGTGTTGAAAAACCACTTTTCGCACTTGTGTTAGTGTTGAAAAACCACTTTTCGCACTTGTGTTAATGTTGAAAAACCACTTTTCGCACTTGTGTTGGTGCAGGAAACCACTTTTGCACTTGTATTAGTGTGGAAAAACCACTATTCGCACTTGTGTTAGTGTTGAAAAACCACTTTTCGCACTTGTGTTAGTGTTGAAAAACCACTTTTCGCACTTGTGTTGGTTCAGGAAACCACTTTTGCACTTGTATTAGTGTGGAAAAAACACTTTTTGCACTTGTGTTAGTGTTGAAAAACCACTTTTCGCACTTGTGTTAGTGTTGAAAAACCACTTTTCGCACTTGTGTTAGTGTTGAAAAACCACTTTTCGCACTTGTGTTGGTGCAGGAAACCACTTTTGCACTTGTATTAGTGTGGAAAAAACACTTTTCGCACTTGTGTTAGTGTTGAAAAACCACTTTTCGCACTTGTGATAGTGTTGAAAAACCACTTTTCGCACTTGTGTTAGTGTTGTAAAACCACTTTTCGCACTTGTGTTGGTGCAGGAAACCACTTTTGCACTTGTATTAGTGTGGAAAAAACACTTTTTGCACTTGTGATAGTGTTGAAAAACCACTTTTCGCACTTGTGTTAGTGTTGAAAAACCACTTTTCGCACTTGTGTTGGTGCAGGAAACCACTTTTGCACTTGTATTAGTGTGGAAAAAACACTTTTCGCACTTGTGTTAGTGTTGAAAAACCACTATTCGCACTTGTGTTAGTGTTGAAAAACCACTATTCGCACTTGTGTTAGTGTTGAAAAACCACTTTTCGCACTTGTGTTGGTGCAGGAAACCACTTTTGCACTTGTATTAGTGTGGAAAAAACACTTTTTGCACTTGTTATAGTGTTGAAAAACCACTTTTCGCACTTGTGTTAGTGTTGAAAAACCACTTTTCGCACTTGTGTTAGTGTTGAAAAACCACTTTTCGCACTTGTGTTGGTGCAGGAAACCACTTTTGCACTTGTATTAGTGTGGAAAAAACACTTTTCGCACTTGTGTTAGTGTTGAAAAACCACTTTTCGCACTTGTGTTAGTGTTGAAAAACCACTTTTCGCACTTGTGTTAGTGTTGAAAAACCACATTTCGCACTTGTGTTGGTGCAGGAAACCACTTTTGCACTTGTATTAGTGTGGAAAAAACACTTTTTGCACTTGTGATAGTGTTGAAAAACCACGTTTCGCACTTGTGGTGGTGCAGGAAACCACTTTTGCACTTGTGATAGTGTTGAAAAACCACTTTTCGCTCTTGTGTTAGTGTTGAAAAACCACTTTTCGCACTTGTGTTGGTGCAGGAAACAACTTTTGCACTTGTGTTAGTGTTGAAAAACCACTTTTCGCACTTGTGTTAGTGTTGAAAAACCACTTTTCGCACTTGTGTTTGTGTTGAAAAACCACTTTTCGCTCTTGTGTTAGTGTTGAAAAACCACTTTTCGCACTTGTGTTGGTGCAGGAAACCACTTTTGCACTTGTATTAGTGTGGAAAAACCACTATTCGCACTTGTGTTAGTGTTGAAAAACCACTTTTCGCACTTGTGTTGGTGCAGGAAACCACTTTTGCACTTGTATTAGTGTGGAAAAAACACTTTTTGCACTTGTTATAGTGTTGAAAAACCACTTTTCGCACTTGTGTTAGTGTTGAAAAACCACTTTTCGCACTTGTGTTTGTGTTGAAAAACCACTTTTCGCTCTTGTGTGTGTGTTGAAAAACCACTTTTCGCACTTGTGTTGGTGCAGGAAACCACTTTTGCACTTGTATTAGTGTGGAAAAAACACTTTTCGCACTTGTGTTAGTGTTGAAAAACCACTTTTCGCACTTGTGTTAATGTTGAAAAACCACTTTTCGCACTTGTGTTGGTGCAGGAAACCACTTTTGCACTTGTATTAGTGTGGAAAAACCACTATTCGCACTTGTGTTAGTGTTGAAAAACCACTTTTCGCACTTGTGTTAGTGTTGAAAAACCACTTTTCGCACTTGTGTTGGTTCAGGAAACCACTTTTGCACTTGTATTAGTGTGGAAAAAACACTTTTTGCACTTGTGTTAGTGTTGAAAAACCACTTTTCGCACTTGTGTTAGTGTTGAAAAACCACTTTTCGCACTTGTTGTGTTAGTGTTGAAAAACCACTTTTCGCACTTGTGTTGGTGCAGGAAACCACTTTTGCACTTGTATTAGTGTGGAAAAAACACTTTTCGCACTTGTGTTAGTGTTGAAAAACCACTTTTCGCACTTGTGATAGTGTTGAAAAACCACTTTTCGCACTTGTGTTAGTGTTGTAAAACCACTTTTCGCACTTGTGTTGGTGCAGGAAACCACTTTTGCACTTGTATTAGTGTGGAAAAAACACTTTTTGCACTTGTGATAGTGTTGAAAAACCACTTTTCGCACTTGTGTTAGTGTTGAAAAACCACTTTTCGCACTTGTGTTGGTGCAGGAAACCACTTTTGCACTTGTATTAGTGTGGAAAAAACACTTTTCGCACTTGTGTTAGTGTTGAAAAACCACTATTCGCACTTGTGTTAGTGTTGAAAAACCACTATTCGCACTTGTGTTAGTGTTGAAAAACCACTTTTCGCACTTGTGTTGGTGCAGGAAACCACTTTTGCACTTGTATTAGTGTGGAAAAAACACTTTTTGCACTTGTTATAGTGTTGAAAAACCACTTTTCGCACTTGTGTTAGTGTTGAAAAACCACTTTTCGCACTTGTGTTAGTGTTGAAAAACCACTTTTCGCACTTGTGTTGGTGCAGGAAACCACTTTTGCACTTGTATTAGTGTGGAAAAAACACTTTTCGCACTTGTGTTAGTGTTGAAAAACCACTTTTCGCACTTGTGTTAGTGTTGAAAAACCACTTTTCGCACTTGTGTTAGTGTTGAAAAACCACATTTCGCACTTGTGTTGGTGCAGGAAACCACTTTTGCACTTGTATTAGTGTGGAAAAAACACTTTTTGCACTTGTGATAGTGTTGAAAAACCACGTTTCGCACTTGTGGTGGTGCAGGAAACCACTTTTGCACTTGTGATAGTGTTGAAAAACCACTTTTCGCTCTTGTGTTAGTGTTGAAAAACCACTTTTCGCACTTGTGTTGGTGCAGGAAACAACTTTTGCACTTGTGTTAGTGTTGAAAAACCACTTTTCGCACTTGTGTTAGTGTTGAAAAACCACTTTTCGCACTTGTGTTTGTGTTGAAAAACCACTTTTCGCTCTTGTGTTAGTGTTGAAAAACCACTTTTCGCACTTGTGTTGGTGCAGGAAACCACTTTTGCACTTGTATTAGTGTGGAAAAACCACTATTCGCACTTGTGTTAGTGTTGAAAAACCACTTTTCGCACTTGTGTTGGTGCAGGAAACCACTTTTGCACTTGTATTAGTGTGGAAAAAACACTTTTTGCACTTGTTATAGTGTTGAAAAACCACTTTTCGCACTTGTGTTAGTGTTGAAAAACCACTTTTCGCACTTGTGTTTGTGTTGAAAAACCACTTTTCGCTCTTGTGTGTGTGTTGAAAAACCACTTTTCGCACTTGTGTTGGTGCAGGAAACCACTTTTGCACTTGTATTAGTGTGGAAAAAACACTTTTCGCACTTGTGTTAGTGTTGAAAAACCACTTTTCGCACTTGTGTTAGTGTTGAAAAACCACTTTTCGCACTTGTGTTAATGTTGAAAAACCACTTTTCGCACTTGTGTTGGTGCAGGAAACCACTTTTGCACTTGTATTAGTGTGGAAAAACCACTATTCGCACTTGTGTTAGTGTTGAAAAACCACTTTTCGCACTTGTGTTAGTGTTGAAAAACCACTTTTCGCACTTGTGTTGGTTCAGGAAACCACTTTTGCACTTGTATTAGTGTGGAAAAAACACTTTTTGCACTTGTGTTAGTGTTGAAAAACCACTTTTCGCACTTGTGTTAGTGTTGAAAAACCACTTTTCGCACTTGTGTTAGTGTTGAAAAACCACTTTTCGCACTTGTGTTGGTGCAGGAAACCACTTTTGCACTTGTATTAGTGTGGAAAAAACACTTTTCGCACTTGTGTTAGTGTTGAAAAACCACTTTTCGCACTTGTGATAGTGTTGAAAAACCACTTTTCGCACTTGTGTTAGTGTTGTAAAACCACTTTTCGCACTTGTGTTGGTGCAGGAAACCACTTTTGCACTTGTATTAGTGTGGAAAAAACACTTTTTGCACTTGTGATAGTGTTGAAAAACCACTTTTCGCACTTGTGTTAGTGTTGAAAAACCACTTTTCGCACTTGTGTTGGTGCAGGAAACCACTTTTGCACTTGTATTAGTGTGGAAAAAACACTTTTCGCACTTGTGTTAGTGTTGAAAAACCACTATTCGCACTTGTGTTAGTGTTGAAAAACCACTATTCGCACTTGTGTTAGTGTTGAAAAACCACTTTTCGCACTTGTGTTGGTGCAGGAAACCACTTTTGCACTTGTATTAGTGTGGAAAAAACACTTTTTGCACTTGTTATAGTGTTGAAAAACCACTTTTCGCACTTGTGTTAGTGTTGAAAAACCACTTTTCGCACTTGTGTTAGTGTTGAAAAACCACTTTTCGCACTTGTGTTGGTGCAGGAAACCACTTTTGCACTTGTATTAGTGTGGAAAAAACACTTTTCGCACTTGTGTTGGTGTTGAAAAACCACTTTTCGCACTTGTGTTAGTGTTGAAAAACCACTTTTCGCACTTGTGTTAGTGTTGAAAAACCACATTTCGCACTTGTGTTGGTGCAGGAAACCACTTTTGCACTTGTATTAGTGTGGAAAAAACACTTTTTGCACTTGTGATAGTGTTGAAAAACCACGTTTCGCACTTGTGGTGGTGCAGGAAACCACTTTTGCACTTGTATTAGTGTGGAAAAAACACTTTTCGCACTTGTGTTAGTGTTGAAAAACCACTTTTCGCACTTGTTAGTGTTGAAAAACCACTTTTCGCACTTGTGTTGGTGCGGGAAACCACTTTTGCACTTGTATTAGTGCGGAAAAAACACTTTTTGCACTTGTGATAGTGTTGAAAAACCACTTTTCGCTCTTGTGTTAGTGTTGAAAAACCACTTTTCGCACTTGTGTTGGTGCAGGAAACAACTTTTGCACTTGTGTTAGTGTTGAAAAACCACTTTTCGCACTTGTGTTAGTGTTGAAAAACCACTTTTCGCACTTGTGTTTGTGTTGAAAAACCACTTTTCGCTCTTGTGTTAGTGTTGAAAAACCACTTTTCGCACTTGTGTTGGTGCAGGAAACCACTTTTGCACTTGTATTAGTGTGGAAAAAACACTTTTCGCACTTGTGTTGGTGTTGAAAAACCACTTTTCGCACTTGTGTTCGTGTTGAAAAACCACTTTTCGCACTTGTGTTGGTGCAGGAAACCACTTTTGCACTTGTATTAGTGTGGAAAAACCACTTTTCGCACTTGTGTTAGTGTTGAAAAACCACTTTTTGCACTTGTGTTAGTGTTGAAAAACCACTTTTCACACTTGTGTTGCTGCAGGAAACCACTTTTGCACTTGTATTAGTGTGGAAAAACACTTTTTGCACTTGTGATAGTGTTGAAAAACCACTTTTCGCACTTGTGTTAGTGTTGAAAAAACACTTTTCGCACTTGTGTTGGTGTTGAAAAACCACTTTTCGCACTTGTGTTGGTGCAGGAAACCACTTTTGCACTTGTATTAGTGTGGCAAAAACACTTTTTGCACTTGTGATGGTGTTGAAAAACCACTTTTCGCACTTGTGTTAGTGTTGAAAAACCACTTTTCGCACTTGTGTTGGTGCAGGAAACCACTTTTGCACTTGTATTAGTGTGGAAAAACCACTTTTCGCACTTGTGTTAGTGTTGAAAAACCACTTTTCACACTTGTGTTGGTGCAGGAAACCACTTTTGCACTTGTATTAGTGTGGAAAAACCACTTTTCGCACTTGTGTTAGTGTTGAAAAACCACTTTTTGCACTTGTGTTGGTGCAGGAAACCACTTTTGCACTTGTATTAGTGTGGAAAAACCACTTTTCGCACTTGTGTTAGTGTTGAAAAACCACTTTTCGCACTTGTGTTAGTGTTGAAAAACCACTTTTCGCATTTGTGTTGGTGCAGGAAACCACTTTTGCACTTGTATTAGTGTGGGAAAACCACTTTTCGCACTTGTGTTAGTGTTGAAAAACCACTGTTCGCACTTGTGTTAGTGTTGAAAAACCACTTTTCGCACTTGTGTTGGTGCAGGAAACCACTTTTGCACTTGTATTAGTGTGGAAAAAACACTTTTCGCACTTGTGTTAGTGTTGAAAAACCACTTTTCGCACTTGTGTTATTGTTGAAAAACCACTTTTCGCACTTGTGTTGGTGCAGGAAACCACTTTTGCACTTGTATTAGTGTTGAAAAACCACTGTTCGCACTTGTGTTAGTGTTGAAAAACCACTTTTCGCACTTGTGTTGGTGCAGGAAACCACTTTTGCACTTGTATTAGTGTGGAAAAAACACTTTTCGCACTTGTGTTAGTGTTGAAAAACCACTTTTCGCACTTGTGTTAGTGTTGAAAAACCACTTTTCGCACTTGTGTTAGTGTTGAAAAACCACTTTTCGCACTTGTGTTGGTGCAGGAAACCACTTTTGCACTTGTATTAGTGTGGAAAAACCACTATTCGCACTTGTGTTAGTGTTGAAAAACCACTTTTCGCACTTGTGTTGGTGCAGGAAACCACTTTTGCACTTGTATTAGTGTGGAAAAACACTTTTTGCACTTGTTATAGTGTTGAAAAACCACTTTTCGCACTTGTGTTAGTGTTGAAAAACCACTTTTCGCACTTGTGTTAGTGTTGAAAAACCACTTTTCGCACTTGTGTTGGTGCAGGAAACCACTTTTGAACTTGTATTAGTGTGGAAAAAACACTTTTCGCACTTGTCTTAGTGTTGAAAAACCACTTTTCGCACTTGTGTTAGTGTTGAAAAACCACTTTTCGCACTTGTGTTAGTGTTGAAAAACCACATATCGCACTTGTGTTGGTGCAGGAAACCACTTTTGCACTTGTATTAGTGTGGAAAAAAACTTTTTGCACTTGTGATAGTGTTGAAAAACCACGTTTCGCACTTGTGTTGGTGCAGGAAACCACTTTTGCACTTGTATTAGTGTGGAAAAAACACTTTTCGCACTTGTGTTAGTGTTGAAAAACCACTTTTCGCACTTGTGTTATTGTTGAAAAACCACTTTTCGCACTTGTGTTGGTGCAAGAAACCACTTTTGCACTTGTATTAGTGTGGAAAAAACACTTTTCGCACTTGTGTTAGTGTTGAAAAACCACTTTTCGCACTTGTGTTTGTGTTGAAAAACCACTTTTCGCTCTTGTGTTAGTGTTGAAAAACCACTTTTCGCACTTGTGTTGGTGCAGGAAACCACTTTTGCACTTGTATTAGTGTGGAAAAAACACTTTTCGCACTTGTGTTGGTGTTGAAAAACCACTTTTCGCACTTGTGTTCGTGTTGAAAAACCACTTTTCGCACTTGTGTTGGTGCAGGAAACCACTTTTGCACTTGTATTAGTGTGGAAAAACCACTTTTCGCACTTGTGTTAGTGTTGAAAAACCACTTTTCGCACTTGTGTTAGTGTTGAAAAACCACTTTTCACACTTGTGTTGCTGCAGGAAACCACTTTTGCACTTGTATTAGTGTGGAAAAACACTTTTTGCACTTGTGATAGTGTTGAAAAACCACTTTTCGCACTTGTGTTAGTGTTGAAAAAACACTTTTCGCACTTGTGTTGGTGTTGAAAAACCACTTTTCGCACTTGTGTTGGTGCAGGAAACCACTTTTGCACTTGTATTAGTGTGGCAAAAACACTTTTTGCACTTGTGATGGTGTTGAAAAACCACTTTTCGCACTTGTGTTAGTGTTGAAAAACCACTTTTCGCACTTGTGTTGGTGCAGGAAACCACTTTTGCACTTGTATTAGTGTGGAAAAACCACTTTTCGCACTTGTGTTAGTGTTGAAAAACCACTTTTCACACTTGTGTTGGTGCAGGAAACCACTTTTGCACTTGTATTAGTGTGGAAAAACCACTTTTCGCACTTGTGTTAGTGTTGAAAAACCACTTTTTGCACTTGTGTTGGTGCAGGAAACCACTTTTGCACTTGTATTAGTGTGGAAAAACCACTTTTCGCACTTGTGTTAGTGTTGAAAAACCACTTTTCGCACTTGTGTTAGTGTTGAAAAACCACTTTTCGCATTTGTGTTGGTGCAGGAAACCACTTTTGCACTTGTATTAGTGTGGGAAAACCACTTTTCGCACTTGTGTTAGTGTTGAAAAACCACTGTTCGCACTTGTGTTAGTGTTGAAAAACCACTTTTCGCACTTGTGTTGGTGCAGGAAACCACTTTTGCACTTGTATTAGTGTGGAAAAAACACTTTTCGCACTTGTGTTAGTGTTGAAAAACCACTTTTCGCACTTGTGTTATTGTTGAAAAACCACTTTTCGCACTTGTGTTGGTGCAGGAAACCACTTTTGCACTTGTATTAGTGTTGAAAAACCACTGTTCGCACTTGTGTTAGTGTTGAAAAACCACTTTTCGCACTTGTGTTGGTGCAGGAAACCACTTTTGCACTTGTATTAGTGTGGAAAAAACACTTTTCGCACTTGTGTTAGTGTTGAAAAACCACTTTTCGCACTTGTGTTAGTGTTGAAAAACCACTTTTCGCACTTGTGTTAGTGTTGAAAAACCACTTTTCGCACTTGTGTTGGTGCAGGAAACCACTTTTGCACTTGTATTAGTGTGGAAAAACCACTATTCGCACTTGTGTTAGTGTTGAAAAACCACTTTTCGCACTTGTGTTGGTGCAGGAAACCACTTTTGCACTTGTATTAGTGTGGAAAAACACTTTTTGCACTTGTTATAGTGTTGAAAAACCACTTTTCGCACTTGTGTTAGTGTTGAAAAACCACTTTTCGCACTTGTGTTAGTGTTGAAAAACCACTTTTCGCACTTGTGTTGGTGCAGGAAACCACTTTTGAACTTGTATTAGTGTGGAAAAAACACTTTTCGCACTTGTCTTAGTGTTGAAAAACCACTTTTCGCACTTGTGTTAGTGTTGAAAAACCACTTTTCGCACTTGTGTTAGTGTTGAAAAACCACATATCGCACTTGTGTTGGTGCAGGAAACCACTTTTGCACTTGTATTAGTGTGGAAAAAACACTTTTTGCACTTGTGATAGTGTTGAAAAACCACGTTTCGCACTTGTGTTGGTGCAGGAAACCACTTTTGCACTTGTATTAGTGTGGAAAAAACACTTTTCGCACTTGTGTTAGTGTTGAAAAACCACTTTTCGCACTTGTGTTATTGTTGAAAAACCACTTTTCGCACTTGTGTTGGTGCAGGAAACCACTTTTGCACTTGTATTAGTGTGGAAAAAACACTTTTTGCACTTGTGATAGTGTTGAAAAACCACTGTTCGCACTTGTGTTAGTGTTGAAAAACCACTTTTCGCACTTGTGTTGGTGCAGGAAACCTCTTTTGCACTTGTATTAGTGTGGAAAAACCACTTTTCGCACTTGTGTTAGTGTTGAAAAACCACTTTTCGCACTTGTGTTAGTGTTGAAAAACCACTTTTCGCACTTGTGTTGGTGCAGGAAACAACTTTTGCACTTGTGTTAGTGTTGAAAAACCACTTTTCGCACTTGTGTTAGTGTTGAAAAACCACTTTTCGCACTTGTGTTTGTGTTGAAAAACCACTTTTCGCTCTTGTGTGTGTGTTGAAAAACCACTTTTCGCACTTGTGTTGGTGCAGGAAACCACTTTTGCACTTGTATTAGTGTGGAAAAAACACTTTTCGCACTTGTGTTATTGTTGAAAAACCACTTTTCGCACTTGTGTTGGTGCAGGAAACCACTTTTGCACTTGTATTAGTGTTGAAAAACCACTGTTCGCACTTGTGTTAGTGTTGAAAAACCACTTTTCGCACTTGTGTTGGTGCAGGAAACCACTTTTGCACTTGTATTAGTGTGGAAAAAACACTTTTCGCAGTGTGTTAGTGTTGAAAAACCACTTTTCGCACTTGTGTTAGTGTTGAAAAACCACTTTTCGCACTTGTGTTAGTGTTGAAAAACCACTTTTCGCACTTGTGTTGGTGCAGGAAACCACTTTTGCACTTGTATTAGTGTGGAAAAACCACTATTCGCACTTGTGTTAGTGTTGAAAAACCACTTTTCGCACTTGTGTTGGTGCAGGAAACCACTTTTGCACTTGTATTAGTGTGGAAAAAACACTTTTTGCACTTGTTATAGTGTTGAAAAACCACTTTTCGCACTTGTGTTAGTGTTGAAAAACCACTTTTCGCACTTGTGTTTGTGTTGAAAAACCACTTTTCGATCTTGTGTGTGTGTTGAAAAACCACTTTTCGCACTTGTGTTGGTGCAGGAAACCACTTTTGCACTTGTATTAGTGTGGAAAAAACACTTTTCGCACTTGTGTTAGTGTTGAAAAACCACTTTTCGCACTTGTGTTAGTGTTGAAAAACCACTTTTCGCACTTGTGTTAATGTTGAAAAACCACTTTTCGCACTTGTGTTGGTGCAGGAAACCACTTTTGCACTTGTATTAGTGTGGAAAAACCACTATTCGCACTTGTGTTAGTGTTGAAAAACCACTTTTCGCACTTGTGTTAGTGTTGAAAAACCACTTTTCGCACTTGTGTTGGTTCAGGAAACCACTTTTGCACTTGTATTAGTGTGGAAAAAACACTTTTTGCACTTGTGTTAGTGTTGAAAAACCACTTTTCGCACTTGTGTTAGTGTTGAAAAACCACTTTTCGCACTTGTGTTAGTGTTGAAAAACCACTTTTCGCACTTGTGTTGGTGCAGGAAACCACTTTTGCACTTGTATTAGTGTGGAAAAAACACTTTTCGCACTTGTGTTAGTGTTGAAAAACCACTTTTCGCACTTGTGATAGTGTTGAAAAACCACTTTTCGCACTTGTGTTAGTGTTGTAAAACCACTTTTCGCACTTGTGTTGGTGCAGGAAACCACTTTTGCACTTGTATTAGTGTGGAAAAAACACTTTTTGCACTTGTGATAGTGTTGAAAAACCACTTTTCGCACTTGTGTTAGTGTTGAAAAACCACTTTTCGCACTTGTGTTGGTGCAGGAAACCACTTTTGCACTTGTATTAGTGTGGAAAAAACACTTTTCGCACTTGTGTTAGTGTTGAAAAACCACTATTCGCACTTGTGTTAGTGTTGAAAAACCACTATTCGCACTTGTGTTAGTGTTGAAAAACCACTTTTCGCACTTGTGTTGGTGCAGGAAACCACTTTTGCACTTGTATTAGTGTGGAAAAAACACTTTTTGCACTTGTTATAGTGTTGAAAAACCACTTTTCGCACTTGTGTTAGTGTTGAAAAACCACTTTTCGCACTTGTGTTAGTGTTGAAAAACCACTTTTCGCACTTGTGTTGGTGCAGGAAACCACTTTTGCACTTGTATTAGTGTGGAAAAAACACTTTTCGCACTTGTGTTAGTGTTGAAAAACCACTTTTCGCACTTGTGTTAGTGTTGAAAAACCACTTTTCGCACTTGTGTTAGTGTTGAAAAACCACATTTCGCACTTGTGTTGGTGCAGGAAACCACTTTTGCACTTGTATTAGTGTGGAAAAAACACTTTTTGCACTTGTGATAGTGTTGAAAAACCACGTTTCGCACTTGTGGTGGTGCAGGAAACCACTTTTGCACTTGTGATAGTGTTGAAAAACCACTTTTCGCTCTTGTGTTAGTGTTGAAAAACCACTTTTCGCACTTGTGTTGGTGCAGGAAACAACTTTTGCACTTGTGTTAGTGTTGAAAAACCACTTTTCGCACTTGTGTTAGTGTTGAAAAACCACTTTTCGCACTTGTGTTTGTGTTGAAAAACCACTTTTCGCTCTTGTGTTAGTGTTGAAAAACCACTTTTCGCACTTGTGTTGGTGCAGGAAACCACTTTTGCACTTGTATTAGTGTGGAAAAACCACTATTCGCACTTGTGTTAGTGTTGAAAAACCACTTTTCGCACTTGTGTTGGTGCAGGAAACCACTTTTGCACTTGTATTAGTGTGGAAAAAACACTTTTTGCACTTGTTATAGTGTTGAAAAACCACTTTTCGCACTTGTGTTAGTGTTGAAAAACCACTTTTCGCACTTGTGTTTGTGTTGAAAAACCACTTTTCGCTCTTGTGTGTGTGTTGAAAAACCACTTTTCGCACTTGTGTTGGTGCAGGAAACCACTTTTGCACTTGTATTAGTGTGGAAAAAACACTTTTCGCACTTGTGTTAGTGTTGAAAAACCACTTTTCGCACTTGTGTTAGTGTTGAAAAACCACTTTTCGCACTTGTGTTAATGTTGAAAAACCACTTTTCGCACTTGTGTTGGTGCAGGAAACCACTTTTGCACTTGTATTAGTGTGGAAAAAACACTTTTCGCACTTGTGTTGGTGTTGAAAAACCACTTTTCGCACTTGTGTTCGTGTTGAAAAACCACTTTTCGCACTTGTGTTGGTGCAGGAAACCACTTTTGCACTTGTATTAGTGTGGAAAAACCACTTTTCGCACTTGTGTTAGTGTTGAAAAACCACTTTTTGCACTTGTGTTAGTGTTGAAAAACCACTTTTCACACTTGTGTTGCTGCAGGAAACCACTTTTGCACTTGTATTAGTGTGGAAAAACACTTTTTGCACTTGTGATAGTGTTGAAAAACCACTTTTCGCACTTGTGTTAGTGTTGAAAAAACACTTTTCGCACTTGTGTTGGTGTTGAAAAACCACTTTTCGCACTTGTGTTGGTGCAGGAAACCACTTTTGCACTTGTATTAGTGTGGCAAAAACACTTTTTGCACTTGTGATGGTGTTGAAAAACCACTTTTCGCACTTGTGTTAGTGTTGAAAAACCACTTTTCGCACTTGTGTTGGTGCAGGAAACCACTTTTGCACTTGTATTAGTGTGGAAAAACCACTTTTCGCACTTGTGTTAGTGTTGAAAAACCACTTTTCACACTTGTGTTGGTGCAGGAAACCACTTTTGCACTTGTATTAGTGTGGAAAAACCACTTTTCGCACTTGTGTTAGTGTTGAAAAACCACTTTTTGCACTTGTGTTGGTGCAGGAAACCACTTTTGCACTTGTATTAGTGTGGAAAAACCACTTTTCGCACTTGTGTTAGTGTTGAAAAACCACTTTTCGCACTTGTGTTAGTGTTGAAAAACCACTTTTCGCATTTGTGTTGGTGCAGGAAACCACTTTTGCACTTGTATTAGTGTGGGAAAACCACTTTTCGCACTTGTGTTAGTGTTGAAAAACCACTGTTCGCACTTGTGTTAGTGTTGAAAAACCACTTTTCGCACTTGTGTTGGTGCAGGAAACCACTTTTGCACTTGTATTAGTGTGGAAAAAACACTTTTCGCACTTGTGTTAGTGTTGAAAAACCACTTTTCGCACTTGTGTTATTGTTGAAAAACCACTTTTCGCACTTGTGTTGGTGCAGGAAACCACTTTTGCACTTGTATTAGTGTTGAAAAACCACTGTTCGCACTTGTGTTAGTGTTGAAAAACCACTTTTCGCACTTGTGTTGGTGCAGGAAACCACTTTTGCACTTGTATTAGTGTGGAAAAAACACTTTTCGCACTTGTGTTAGTGTTGAAAAACCACTTTTCGCACTTGTGTTAGTGTTGAAAAACCACTTTTCGCACTTGTGTTAGTGTTGAAAAACCACTTTTCGCACTTGTGTTGGTGCAGGAAACCACTTTTGCACTTGTATTAGTGTGGAAAAACCACTATTCGCACTTGTGTTAGTGTTGAAAAACCACTTTTCGCACTTGTGTTGGTGCAGGAAACCACTTTTGCACTTGTATTAGTGTGGAAAAACACTTTTTGCACTTGTTATAGTGTTGAAAAACCACTTTTCGCACTTGTGTTAGTGTTGAAAAACCACTTTTCGCACTTGTGTTAGTGTTGAAAAACCACTTTTCGCACTTGTGTTGGTGCAGGAAACCACTTTTGAACTTGTATTAGTGTGGAAAAAACACTTTTCGCACTTGTCTTAGTGTTGAAAAACCACTTTTCGCACTTGTGTTAGTGTTGAAAAACCACTTTTCGCACTTGTGTTAGTGTTGAAAAACCACATATCGCACTTGTGTTGGTGCAGGAAACCACTTTTGCACTTGTATTAGTGTGGAAAAAAACTTTTTGCACTTGTGATAGTGTTGAAAAACCACGTTTCGCACTTGTGTTGGTGCAGGAAACCACTTTTGCACTTGTATTAGTGTGGAAAAAACACTTTTCGCACTTGTGTTAGTGTTGAAAAACCACTTTTCGCACTTGTGTTATTGTTGAAAAACCACTTTTCGCACTTGTGTTGGTGCAAGAAACCACTTTTGCACTTGTATTAGTGTGGAAAAAACACTTTTCGCACTTGTGTTAGTGTTGAAAAACCACTTTTCGCACTTGTGTTTGTGTTGAAAAACCACTTTTCGCTCTTGTGTTAGTGTTGAAAAACCACTTTTCGCACTTGTGTTGGTGCAGGAAACCACTTTTGCACTTGTATTAGTGTGGAAAAACCACTTTTCGCACTTGTGTTAGTGTTGAAAAACCACTTTTCGCACTTGTGTTAGTGTTGAAAAACCACTTTTCACACTTGTGTTGCTGCAGGAAACCACTTTTGCACTTGTATTAGTGTGGAAAAACACTTTTTGCACTTGTGATAGTGTTGAAAAACCACTTTTCGCACTTGTGTTAGTGTTGAAAAAACACTTTTCGCACTTGTGTTGGTGTTGAAAAACCACTTTTCGCACTTGTGTTGGTGCAGGAAACCACTTTTGCACTTGTATTAGTGTGGAAAAACACTTTTTGCACTTGTGATAGTGTTGAAAAACCACTTTTCGCACTTGTGTTAGTGTTGAAAAAACACTTTTCGCACTTGTGTTGGTGTTGAAAAACCACTTTTCGCACTTGTGTTGGTGCAGGAAACCACTTTTGCACTTGTATTAGTGTGGCAAAAACACTTTTTGCACTTGTGATGGTGTTGAAAAACCACTTTTCGCACTTGTGTTAGTGTTGAAAAACCACTTTTCGCACTTGTGTTGGTGCAGGAAACCACTTTTGCACTTGTATTAGTGTGGAAAAACACTTTTTGCACTTGTGATAGTGTTGAAAAACCACTTTTCGCACTTGTGTTAGTGTTGAAAAAACACTTTTCGCACTTGTGTTGGTGTTGAAAAACCACTTTTCGCACTTGTGTTGGTGCAGGAAACCACTTTTGCACTTGTATTAGTGTGGCAAAAACACTTTTTGCACTTGTGATGGTGTTGAAAAACCACTTTTCGCACTTGTGTTAGTGTTGAAAAACCACTTTTCGCACTTGTGTTGGTGCAGGAAACCACTTTTGCACTTGTATTAGTGTGGAAAAACCACTTTTCGCACTTGTGTTAGTGTTGAAAAACCACTTTTCACACTTGTGTTGGTGCAGGAAACCACTTTTGCACTTGTATTAGTGTGGAAAAACCACTTTTCGCACTTGTGTTAGTGTTGAAAAACCACTTTTTGCACTTGTGTTGGTGCAGGAAACCACTTTTGCACTTGTATTAGTGTGGAAAAACCACTTTTCGCACTTGTGTTAGTGTTGAAAAACCACTTTTCGCACTTGTGTTAGTGTTGAAAAACCACTTTTCGCATTTGTGTTGGTGCAGGAAACCACTTTTGCACTTGTATTAGTGTGGGAAAACCACTTTTCGCACTTGTGTTAGTGTTGAAAAACCACTGTTCGCACTTGTGTTAGTGTTGAAAAACCACTTTTCGCACTTGTGTTGGTGCAGGAAACCACTTTTGCACTTGTATTAGTGTGGAAAAAACACTTTTCGCACTTGTGTTAGTGTTGAAAAACCACTTTTCGCACTTGTGTTATTGTTGAAAAACCACTTTTCGCACTTGTGTTGGTGCAGGAAACCACTTTTGCACTTGTATTAGTGTTGAAAAACCACTGTTCGCACTTGTGTTAGTGTTGAAAAACCACTTTTCGCACTTGTGTTGGTGCAGGAAACCACTTTTGCACTTGTATTAGTGTGGAAAAAACACTTTTCGCACTTGTGTTAGTGTTGAAAAACCACTTTTCGCACTTGTGTTAGTGTTGAAAAACCACTTTTCGCACTTGTGTTAGTGTTGAAAAACCACTTTTCGCACTTGTGTTGGTGCAGGAAACCACTTTTGCACTTGTATTAGTGTGGAAAAACCACTATTCGCACTTGTGTTAGTGTTGAAAAACCACTTTTCGCACTTGTGTTGGTGCAGGAAACCACTTTTGCACTTGTATTAGTGTGGAAAAACACTTTTTGCACTTGTTATAGTGTTGAAAAACCACTTTTCGCACTTGTGTTAGTGTTGAAAAACCACTTTTCGCACTTGTGTTAGTGTTGAAAAACCACTTTTCGCACTTGTGTTGGTGCAGGAAACCACTTTTGAACTTGTATTAGTGTGGAAAAAACACTTTTCGCACTTGTCTTAGTGTTGAAAAACCACTTTTCGCACTTGTGTTAGTGTTGAAAAACCACTTTTCGCACTTGTGTTAGTGTTGAAAAACCACATATCGCACTTGTGTTGGTGCAGGAAACCACTTTTGCACTTGTATTAGTGTGGAAAAAACACTTTTTGCACTTGTGATAGTGTTGAAAAACCACGTTTCGCACTTGTGTTGGTGCAGGAAACCACTTTTGCACTTGTATTAGTGTGGAAAAAACACTTTTCGCACTTGTGTTAGTGTTGAAAAACCACTTTTCGCACTTGTGTTATTGTTGAAAAACCACTTTTCGCACTTGTGTTGGTGCAGGAAACCACTTTTGCACTTGTATTAGTGTGGAAAAAACACTTTTTGCACTTGTGATAGTGTTGAAAAACCACTGTTCGCACTTGTGTTAGTGTTGAAAAAACCACTTTTCGCACTTGTGTTGGTGCAGGAAACCTCTTTTGCACTTGTATTAGTGTGGAAAAACCACTTTTCGCACTTGTGTTAGTGTTGAAAAACCACTTTTCGCACTTGTGTTAGTGTTGAAAAACCACTTTTCGCACTTGTGTTGGTGCAGGAAACAACTTTTGCACTTGTGTTAGTGTTGAAAAACCACTTTTCGCACTTGTGTTAGTGTTGAAAAACCACTTTTCGCACTTGTGTTTGTGTTGAAAAACCACTTTTCGCTCTTGTGTGTGTGTTGAAAAACCACTTTTCGCACTTGTGTTGGTGCAGGAAACCACTTTTGCACTTGTATTAGTGTGGAAAAAAACACTTTTCGCACTTGTGTTATTGTTGAAAAACCACTTTTCGCACTTGTGTTGGTGCAGGAAACCACTTTTGCACTTGTATTAGTGTTGAAAAACCACTGTTCGCACTTGTGTTAGTGTTGAAAAACCACTTTTCGCACTTGTGTTGGTGCAGGAAACCACTTTTGCACTTGTATTAGTGTGGAAAAAACACTTTTCGCAGTGTGTTAGTGTTGAAAAAACCACTTTTCGCACTTGTGTTAGTGTTGAAAAACCACTTTTCGCACTTGTGTTAGTGTTGAAAAACCACTTTTCGCACTTGTGTTGGTGCAGGAAACCACTTTTGCACTTGTATTAGTGTGGAAAAACCACTATTCGCACTTGTGTTAGTGTTGAAAAACCACTTTTCGCACTTGTGTTGGTGCAGGAAACCACTTTTGCACTTGTATTAGTGTGGAAAAAATACTTTTTGCACTTGTTATAGTGTTGAAAAACCACTTTTCGCACTTGTGTTAGTGTTGAAAAACCACTTTTCGCACTTGTGCTTGTGTTGAAAAACCACTTTTCGATCTTGTGTGTGTGTTGAAAAAACCACTTTTCGCACTTGTGTTGGTGCAGGAAACCACTTTTGCACTTGTATTAGTGTGGAAAAAACACTTTTCGCACTTGTGTTAGTGTTGAAAAACCACTTTTCGCACTTGTGTTAGTGTTGAAAAAACCACTTTTCGCACTTGTGTTAATGTTGAAAAACCACTTTTCGCACTTGTGTTGGTGCAGGAAACCACTTTTGCACTTGTATTAGTGTGGAAAAACCACTATTCGCACTTGTGTTAGTGTTGAAAAAACCACTTTTCGCACTTGTGTTAGTGTTGAAAAACCACTTTTCGCACTTGTGTTGGTTCAGGAAACCACTTTTGCACTTGTATTAGTGTGGAAAAAACACTTTTTGCACTTGTGTTAGTGTTGAAAAACCACTTTTCGCACTTGTGTTAGTGTTGAAAAACCACTTTTCGCACTTGTGTTAGTGTTGAAAAACCACTTTTCGCACTTGTGTTGGTGCAGGAAACCACTTTTGCACTTGTATTAGTGTGGAAAAAAACACTTTTCGCACTTGTGTTAGTGTTGAAAAACCACTTTTCGCACTTGTGATAGTGTTGAAAAACCACTTTTCGCACTTGTGTTAGTGTTGTAAAACCACTTTTCGCACTTGTGTTGGTGCAGGAAACCACTTTTGCACTTGTATTAGTGTGGAAAAAAACACTTTTTGCACTTGTGATAGTGTTGAAAAAACCACTTTTCGCACTTGTGTTAGTGTTGAAAAACCACTTTTCGCACTTGTGTTGGTGCAGGAAACCACTTTTGCACTTGTATTAGTGTGGAAAAAACACTTTTCGCACTTGTGTTAGTGTTGAAAAACCACTATTCGCACTTGTGTTAGTGTTGAAAAACCACTATTCGCACTTGTGTTAGTGTTGAA
>NW_027617746.1:0-99268 GCF_964187855.1 Myxine glutinosa
TAAAGTCATCGGAAACTTTAGATCTTTCGTATTTAATGTATTCTCATATTTTTTATAATGAGATACTCTTTCATCATGAAAATGTGGAGGATGTAAGTGTGCTAAAATAGACCAGAGAAAACATTTATTGTCTTTATTTTTGATATTGATAACTGCTTTTCTATTTTTGATAACACTGGGTAAATCAATGTAAGAAGAAGCTTTTAGAGGATCTGATTTAAGAATATGAATGTCTATGTAAATAATTTTTCCTATATTGAATCCACTTCCTACGATTGAATTATCCACATCTTGCTCTTGTTTAATAAGTTCATCATAGACTCCTGATGTTTTAAAATCTTGATATGAAGATATAAAGTGTGGCTCAGTTCTCATGTATGGTGCATCTATAACTCCTTCATCCTTTGTCATTTCTAATTTTACTCCCATATAAAATTTAAGTGGTTTCATTTCCTTTAGTGTTTTTTCAATCAACGTTTGAACAGCAGGTTTAACTATTTCTACAGCATCAACTATAGACTCTGGTTCAGGAGGTTTGAAGTTAAAGACTCTTATTTTAATATGTCCTTTGAATGCTCCATCAGAGTTTTTAGTTGTGATAAAATTTGATAAATGTAGATTTGTTTTAAGATGTATTTTGAAGCCTTTCTTGAGGATATTTTTATTACATGTAGAACAGTGTTTTGTTTCAGGTGGAAGAGGGGAAAGTTTGTTTAAAATGTTGTATGTATGTTTTGCGGTGAGAATATGTTGTTTATAATATTTTACTTCCTTCTCGCAAGTATCACAATAAACCATATTTATAGCGTGAGAAAACGTGGTGTTTTATATATATCACTGTGCTTAAAATAAAACACTTTTGAGCTTTACAGCTCCGTTTTATATATATCGCTGTGCTTAAACTAAAACACTTTTTCACTCAGAATCATCTAAGTCATAACTATCACATGAATACTCAGAATCATACTCAGAGTCATCAATAAAGCTACTCTCATAACTATCATTTGAGCACAAACTATTAGTATCATAACTATCATCTGTGTTCAATGAAATACTATCATCACCATCGTCCGAGTTCAATGAAATACTATCATCACTATCGTCCGAGTTCAATGAAATAGTAAAATCTTCACTGCTGTAATGACTCATATTTAATTAGCAGAAAAAACCTTTCCATCTATACCAATATACTTTCTTTCATTAACGGATTCAATCTCTACATTTTTAATATCAAAAGTTATCTTTAAATAATCTCTAACTATCATAGAACGAAATGACATTTCACCAGAAATATTAACATCATTCATTTTACTTAGATCTACACCCTTTGGATTATTAAAGAAAATACAAATGTCTCCTCTAGAATTATTAATGGTCTTATCATTCTTTTTCAAAGTATCGTGGTCAATCACTTTTTCAAGCTTTGAATAAATTGCCAGGAGTAGAGGAGAAACTTTTGTTAGATTTACTTTAATGGATGTCTTTCCAGGTATAGTTAGAGCTCTTCCTTTAAATGAAATAGAGGGGCTCATGTTATTTTCCATAACTGGTTTTACCCAAAAATTTCCATATTTATCTTTGTTCAATTTAACATCTTTGACATATTTTTCTATATCTTCCACCGAAGTAGAGATTGATTGAAATTTGTCTTTTGTGCTTTGAAACATTGTATTTATTAATGAATAAACTTGCGTTTAGTTTAAGTAAAAATTTACTATATAAATATGATAAGTTCTGAAGGATATTTAGAATTTCCAGACTCTCCATATGATAAATTAGAGAATTGTCCAGCTTGTGATAGAATAGGGCTTAATAATGAGGGTTCATATAAACAATGTTTATTCTGTGATTATATTCTAATTAATGATAATAAGAAATATAAAAAAACATATAACTCTTTTAAATTAGAACCAAAAATGAATTACTTTACAAGATTAATAAGAGAGATGAATGTTAAGCATTATGGTGATAATACACCATTTCTTACAAGGAAAGAGACTCTTTGTATTGAGGAAATGTATAAGGGTTTAATGATATTTATTATTCAAAATAATTTTAATGGAAATGTTAATACAAGATACTATATAAATAAAATAATGAATTATTTTGAAATTAAACCCGAACTCAGGATAAAATATAGAGTTTCTAAAATAGCTCAAAAAAAGTTAGATGACTTGTTTTCCAAATATATAAATGAATGATTTTTTACCCGTTTGGGAAAATAAGATAAAATTTAATAACCATAAAAACATTCCAAATTCATTGAGATGTCTAATAGTTGGTTCAAGCGGATGTGGGAAAACCTGTTTACTTTTAAAGATGCTCCTTGGTCCTAATTTTTTAGATTATGATAATTTAATAATTTTTACAAAGTCAAGTTTTCAACCCGAGTATCAACTACTCTCACAGGGTTTTAATGCAGGTCTTAAAAAGGAAGACATTATCGGTTTATTTAAACTTCAAAACAAACTGAATGATTATAATATTGAAGATATAATACAATTATTTTGTGATACACAGAAATCAAAATCGAAACCCATAACTTGTATTCTCAGTGATAATACGGATGATATACCTTCACCTCAAGATTTAGATAAATCAAAAAAGAACCTCGTCATCTTTGATGATTGTGTTAATGAGAGAAACCAAACAGTAATGGATAGCTACTATACAAGAGGGAGACATTCTTCTTGTAATTGTATATATCTTAGTCAATCATATTTTCAACTCCCTCGACGCTCAATAAGAAACAATGCCAATACTTTTATTTTATTTAAGTTAAATTCAATAGATGTAAATAATTTTTGGAGAGATAATTGCTCTACGTTATGTAGTAAAAAAGAATTTGAAAATTATATGAAACACACGATTGGAAAATATAAATATATTGTTGTGAAACAAAATGAGATACTAAATGATATTTTTCAATAAATAAATACAGAAAATGAATACCGAAGAAAGAGAAAGAAAGTTTAAGGAACATCAACAATTAGTTTCAAAAGTTGTTAAACAACAGGAAGAGATAAAGAAGAAACGGAGACAGAAACTAACTGGTGAAGAAGCCTTTGAAAGAAAACAAGAGAAATTCTTTAAACCACTTTTGAAAACTCAACACTCACCTACAGTTCCCACGGTAGAATTTACTCCGAAAAAACTTCAAATGCTCAAAGATTTTAGTCAGATAACAAAACAAGAACTTGGTGAATTAGAATATGATGACGAGGGATTATTTCGGAAACTTGAGCAGGTAAATCAACCCCCTAATTATGTTGTGGAAGCTCTTCAAAACAATGAATATTCGGCGGGTTCAAAAACCAGAGCAGGTCTCATTCCAACAGAAGAACCAGCAGTGTTTCATCTTGTGGAAGAAAAGGTATTGATATTTAATGATGAATTGATGTTCTTGAGTTCTACTCAACCAAATGTTAAATTAACTCCAAGATTAATGTTTCTTCTAACAAACCCCGGATTCAGCGGTTCAAAATATTTTGAGGAACCACTTGATATGGAAAGAGAGGAAGATAGGGTATATATTGAGTTGTTAAATGCACTTGATTATGGAGTTTCTGTTGCTGGTAAAAGTAAGAAGAATGAGAAGGAGAAACATATTATTGATGCTTTAAGTAAACTTGGTTCAGGTGTTAGTTTTCTTCCAAATGACCCATCACAATTAGTTAATAGGCTATTATTGTTGTTAGGTAGTAAGAAGGCTGGAAACAACAATTGTTTTAATGAATCCTCAGCCATTTTAGATCAGTTGATGAATATGAAAATAATTAATAAATGTCAATACAAAGATATTTTATTAGATATTAAATAAGATGAGAAGCACAATTCTTAGTTTTAATTTCACAACGAGCGATTACACAGCTTCATTCCCTTACCCACTACAACTTGACCCCCTTACCTCATATGAGGCATCTTTATTGTCGATGGAAACTTATAATACCTTGTTTAATATCACAGAGAAAAACAGCAAGTTTAGTTATAATCCAGGAAGTGGATATAAAACTATAACTGTTTCACCTGGAGCTTACGAGATTTCTCAAATATCTTCAGAAGTCTCTCGCCTTATGAAAGAAAAAGGTGATGAACCAAAAAATATTGTAATAGATATTCAAAAACACACTTCAAAATCAACTATTAAACTTAAAAATAATTATAAAGTTGATTTCACGATTGAAAATTCGTTTAGAGAGCTATTGGGTTTCTCTTCAAAAAAGATTGAAAATAACGGGACGTTTTACAGTGATAATGTTATCCAAATATCCTCCGGTATAAATTCAGTATTAATTCATTGTGATTTGATTGATGGTGCTTATAACGATGGAATAAGAACAAATACAATATTTTCATTCAGTGCATACTCAACCCCGATTGGTTATAAATTTAATATGGAACCAAAAAATCTTGTCTATTTACCTGTGTCAGGAAAAACCATATACAGAGTAAATTTTAGGATAACCGACCAAGATAATCGTATGATATCCTTTAATGATGAAATTATATCCATCAGAATTCACCTACGTGAAGTTTTTCAATAAATAAATAATGGTTATTGTGAGAAAACACGAGTTGGGAAAATATAAAATAATTACAGGGGAGGGCATGTTCCTTTCACCAGACTATACAAGGTATGTGGGTAGAGGATACTATAAACCTAAGAGACAACGAGGTGTAGGTCATCAATTTCGAAATAAAGGAGATGGGATAATTGATACTCTAATGGGTATTGGTTCAACCATCCTTAAACATAAAGACCTAATTGGTTCAACTGCTTCTGCCGTGGGCTCCGTTGCGGGTGCTATAAAGAGTATAAAAGATGCTCAAAAGGAGTCTCATAAATTACAAGCAATCAAAGAAATAAAAAAAGGTAAAACTCAACTATCTTCACAAGAACGACAAAAAATCATTAAAATACTTGGGTCAGGGTTTCAACAATTTTAATGCTATATAAATACAAGTATGGAAGCGATTGATAGTATCTATGATTTGGATGATACGATTATCATTTCAAACTCCACTAAAAAGGAAGACTATTTTAAGGTAAATGCTATAACAGGAACAGACTGGAATTCAAACGGAACAAAAAGTTTTGAAATAAATAATCAACAAACTTACTTGAATATAGCTGATAGTTTCTTGCTGTGTAAATTTAAATTCACTAAGGCTGCGAATAATACTAATGCTACACTCGTAAATGATTTCTTCTGGAAAATGTTTGACAGTGTCCGCCTGTATATTGGAACACAAGAGGTTGAAGCGGTTGATTATGTCTCTGCTACATCTGAAATGATGAAATTTACACTATATTCGTTTAGTGATAGAATGGGTAAGGGAGCTGTTGAAGGTTTTATTCCTGATATGTCAACGGGTACAAACGCAGACCCTGGTTATAGTCAAAGGAAGTCAATGTATAATGATGACGCAAAAGCTGAGAATAGTTTTACCGTAGCAGTACCTCTTAAAGGTATATTTGGATTTTGTGATTATGATAAAGTTTTGTATGGTCTTAAAATTAGATTTCAACTACAAAGGAATGATAATGTAAATAGATTGCTTTTTGGGGCTGAAAATGCTTTTGGCGACAATAATAAATTTGTTATTAATGATTTGTGTTGGTATATCAATGAATATACTCCTAATCTTAAAACGGAGGAGATGTTAAATAGAAGACTTAACTCAAAGAAACCGCTAAATGTATCATACCTTAAAAGAAGATGTCAACACGTTAAACTGGAACACACTACCTACACTTGGAATTTGGGTGTTCTTGAAGGAAAGCCACGATACCTATGGCTCATTTTTAAAAAACCAGATGGAGAGGAGGGTACTAATAAGAATAATGCGCTGAGTGATAATGCTAAGGTGAAACAACTTCGGGTTTCTCTTGATGGCACATTTTATCCGCGAGATAGATTGGAAATTGATTGGGAAAAAAATGATTATGCGGAAGCCTACAAGTCCTACCAAAAAGTGTGTGAAAGTAATGGTAATAATGACCCTATTTTGGATATGGTTGCATTTAAAGGTTTATATACAATCTACGCAATTGACCTGAGTTCTCAAAAGGAAACTATAAAGTCTAATCGAGTGGATACTTCTCTATACATTGAAAGAGGGGAGAATGAAGAAGTTGATGCTTATTGTTTGCTTTTGGAGGAAACAGAATTACAGATTAATACAGATAATGGTGTTATGATTAATATCACATAGGTTTTTTCTCATAAATAAATGGTAGGGGTATATGTTAATCAAATCAATCTTAATAAATTAACATCTTGTATTCAAAATCAAAAGCCTTGTATTATTAATGTTAATACAATTCAAAGAAAAGGAGCTGTAAGAATTGATGTTTTACTCACACACACACAAGTAAAAACACTAAATGATGTTGGATCACTTAAAATTAAAATGACGAAACCTATGTTAAAGAAATATTCAATAGACGAGTCAAGAGGAGGATTTCTCCCATTTCTAATTCCTTTATTTGCTGGTTTAAGTGCGGCGGGAGCATTGACTGGTGGTATTTCAGCAGCGGTAAAAACTGCTAACGAAAGGAAGGCACAACTAAAAGCTCAAAAAGAATTGGAAAGACATAACAAGGAGTTGGAGAAACAAATTAGTGGAAGTGGTGTAATTGTAGATTTTGCTCAAAAACTTGAAAGTCTACCTGATAAAGCTAGATTGTTGGTTGGTGATATGCTTTCCTCTATCGCTCAAGCGGGTGTTAAACTAACTAAACGGGGTAATGGATTGTATCTTTCTCATAAATAAATGGATAAATGGTTTAAACAATTTGGAAAGAATACAACGTCAAATATAGAACTAGCCAAGTATTGTAAAACACTAAAAATTGATAATGTGGTAATCTGTATGAGAGATGAATTAATACATATAAATAAGAATACAAAGAATATTATTATGAATTTAGACACACAGAATGGTTCTCATTGGGTTTGTATTCATAATAGTCAGGATAAATATTATTTTGATAGTTATGGTATGCCACCACCTGTTGAAGTAATACAATTCTTACAGAATGGTGTTTATCAAACATTCCAAGTTCAAGAAATTAATTCTAAATGTTGTGGCCAATTATGTTTATATGTATTATTTCAACTCAACAATAATGAAAATTTTTATGATATCATTTTTTATCTAATATAAATGACCTATGTTGGAAAAGATGGTTCTATCTTTGGAAAATCCTCTCAGGATATTGATTTATCAAATTATTATACAAAGGCACAGGCTGAACGACAAAAATATAGTGTAAGTAAAAATATTAATATGAAGAATACTTATAAATTAATCAATTATCCAAACCCTACAGATGCGAATGACTTGATTAGATTCAGTGATTTATCACAATATATATCTTTAAAGAAAACAGCACGTTTTGTGAAACAAGTAAAATTTACAACCACAACACCTGGTTATACTGACCATACACCTTTCCTCATTGAATTTAACTACCTGCTTACAATTAAATTTTATAAAGAAGGACATTTAGTTAATATGCGAATTAATAAATGGGGGTATGATATGCCTGATTTAGGGTATAATTGGTCTTTTTCAATAAACATAGAAGACCTACATGATTTAAATCAGTCTCGTAAAGAAGAATATTATCCACTTGGTGAAGATAAGGATTTATGTGGAAGTACAATTAGTAAACAACAAATACGTGATTTTAAGAAAATAAAAATATATGATAGTATAGCGATGGTTCGCATGACAAAGAAGGAAGGTAATGAGATAAGGATAGAAAGCCGAGGAATACAAACCGATTTGGTAGTGGGAAGATGGGGTGGTATTACCTGTCATAATATTAATCTCACATATATTTCTGATACATAAATGGCAGGAAGAAGACTACAAGAGAATTATAATTTTTGTATTCAAGGATACCTACAAGAAAAGGGTGCTCGGTATTACATACCTTATGATTTGGAGCATATACATGGGAATTTTGTCATAAAAAACTGGCCTTATACTGATATTGTTAAACCCACAAATAGAGACTTGTTTAAAATATTAAATAAAAATGAACTTCTCAAAGTTATGAAATATAAAACTCTTTTAGAAATCGTCAACAAATCTTATTGGTATCCTATTATGAGAAAAATAATTATAGATACAAGAATATCTCAAAATCCAGATGAGTATATGTATAATATTCTTTGGGGTTCAAACTCAAGGGTAGCAAGGGATGAGGAAGGAGTTGAAGAAGAGAAGGAGGAAAGAGAGAAAAAGGAGAAGGAGGAAAGGGAGAGGGAGGAGAAGGAGGAGAGGGAGAAAAAGGAGGAGAAGGAGGAGAGGGAGAAAAAGGAGAAGGAGGAAAGGGAGAAAAGGGAGAAGGAGGAAAGGGAGAAAAGGGAGAAGGAGGAAAGGGAGAAAAGGGAGAAGGAGGAAAGGGAGAAAAGGGAGAAAAAGGAGAAGGAGGAGAGGGAGAAAATGGAGGAGGAGGAGGAGAGGGAGAAAAAGGAGAAGGAGGAAAGGGAGAAAAGGGAGGAGGAGGAAAGGGAGAAAAGGGAGAAGGAGGAAAGGGAGAAAAGGGAGAAGGAGGAAAGGGAGAAAAGGGAGAAAAAGGAGAAGGAGGAGAGGGAGAAAATGGAGGAGGAGGAGAGGGAGCAAAGAGAGAGGGAGGAAAAATATAAAAAGATGGAAATCACTGAGATTCATAAAAGATTGAGTGTATTAAAGCAAATAAATCAATCTCAACGCACCGAAGAGGAAATTAAAGAATTAACAACTCTTATGAAGATAATGGTTTCAAAAATAAGAACGTCAATGTCTTCAATTTCAGAGATTTAAACGAGAAAGTGGTGAAGAAGAAGAAGAAGAAGAAGGAAAAGATTATGTGATTGATGATGTTGGTGTCATTGACTTTAGTTAGTTTTTATTTGTAAATAAATGGAGGAGAGAGTGAAGGCATTCCTTAGGATTCTTTATGTTTTAAAAATAAAGATTGAAATGTATATGTTGAAAACCAAAAAGGTTTTGATACTCTGTCGGAATTTTTCTGATAAATAAATATGAGTTATTGTCTCAAATGTAAAAAGAAAACTAAATCTAAAAATATCTCTTATGTTAAAGCTAAAAATAATAGAGTTTATCAAAAAGGAATATGTCAAGTATGTGGCTCTAAAAAGTGCCAATTCATCTCTCCTAAAAGAGGAGGAGACATACAAAAGTTTCTGTCAGGAAGTAAATTTACAACAACTGGAATTCCAGGGGAATTACACCTTCCAGGGTATTCTTTCTGTGGTCCAGGAACAAACTTGGATAAAAGATTAGATGAGGCTGACAATCCTAAACCTTGGTCTAAACCTACAAATAGGGTTGACGAAGTGTGTATGAAGCATGATATTGCTTATGGGAAAACCACTACGTTGACTGAAAAACATAAAGCCGACAGCGAAATGTTGTATAATTTGTCTTTGATACAAAATCCAACGTTGAGAGAGAAAGTTGATAGGTTTATTGTGAGAAATTTGATAAATGCTAAATTGAAACTTGGTCTTGGTTATTCCTCAAAAAACTATTAGGCTCTAATGATGCCATCAAGACTGAGGAGCTTTTGGCTGAAGAATTACACAAACCTATAATCACAAAGTTTAAAAGAAGGAAGGTTTATTCTAAATACACTGACCACATATGGTCCGCTGATTTAATTGAATTGAATAATGACAGGGGATACAGGTATGCTTTAACCGTTATTGATTTGAGGAGTAGATTTGCCTGGGTTGTCCCTTTAAAAAATAAAAGGGGTGATACTTTAATGTTAGCCTTTAAGCTAATATTTGATCGGGATAAAAGGAAACCAAAGAAGTTATGGACTGATGAGGGAACAGAGTTCTATAACAAAATATTCATGAAATTTCTTAAGGGGAAGGGTATTAAATTATACAGCACCTTTAATGAAGGAAAGGCAGTTGTTATTGAGCGTTTTAATCGTACTTTAAAAGAGAAATTATATAAAAAATTCACACAACTCGGTTCTCAAAAATGGGTGTATTTAATTCAGGATATTGTAGATAATTACAATAATACAGTTCATTCATCAACACAATCAAAACCATCAGAAACATTTACAAAATTAGAATATGAAAAGGAGATTAATTTGAGAAAGCCCAAGTTTAAAGTTGGTGATATTGTAAGAATATACAAATGGAAAAGTCATTTTGAGAAAGGTTATACACAAAAATGGACTCGTGAATTATTTAAAATCATTGATGTAATGGATACAGTCCCTTGGACCTACAAATTATATGATTTAAATGGAGAAGAAATCTTGGGTTCATTTTACTCACAAGAATTACAAAAAACACAAGTAAGCAGATAATACCCTTGAAAATAATAAATAAATAAATAAAATGTAATGGGGATACGTTTTTAAATCTGTGAACCCCAAACACAGAATCCCACAACTTTTTAGTTGGGGCTTAACTTTTGTGTGTGTATAATGGGGATACGTTTTTAAATCTGTGAACCCCAAACACAGAATCCCACAACTTTTTAGTTGGGGCTTAACTTTTGTGTGTGTATAATGGGGATACGTTTTTAAATCTGTGAACCCCAAACACAGAATCCCACAACTTTTTAGTTGGGGCTTAACTTTTGTGTGTGTATAATGGGGATACGTTTTTAAATCTGTGAACCCCAAACACAGAATCCCACAACTTTTTAGTTGGGGCTTAACTTTTGTGTGTGTGTGTATGTGCGAGTGAGTCATAATAATATACAAACCGTAACCCAACCCCATCCCTAACCCAAACCCATCCCTAACCCAACCCATCCCTAACCCAACCCCATCCCTAACCCAACCCCATCCCCAACCCAACCCCATCCCTAACCCAACCCCATCCCTAACCCAACCCCATCCCTAACCCAACCCCATCCCCAACCCAACCCCATCCCTAACCCAACCCCATCCCTAACCCTCACATTCAAAATCCCAACCCTAACCCAATCCCATCCCTAACCCAACCCCAACCCTAACCCTCACATTCAAAATCCCAACCCTAACCCAATCCCATCCCTAACCCAACCCCAACCCTAACCCTCACATTCAAAATCCCAACCCTAACCCAACCCATCCCTAACCCAACCCCATCCCTAACCCAACCCCATCCCTAACCCAACCCCAACCCTAACCCTCACATTCAAAATCCCAACCCTAACCCAACCCCATCCCTAACCCTCACATTCAAAATCCCACCCAAACCCTAACATAATCTTTCTTTTCTTCTTTTTTAAATACGTATTTCTTTTTTTTTTTTTCCTCTTCCTCCAATTCTGTCTTTCAAGGCTTTTAAGTTTGAAGAAGTAGAAATGGGAAGAAAGAATTTTCCAGCATTTTCTTCCTCGAACTTTCTTGATATTGCTTAAATCAAGCGTCATTAAATAAAGAACATTGTTCATTGCTTTAGAATGCAAAGAGTCTCCAAGATGTACCCCACAGGTAGAGTCTCCAAAATAAAACCAACTTTCCAAGTTCCCAAGGTATAACCACAATCCTGTTGAGTCTCCAAGATAGGTATCACATTCCGAGTTATCAAAACAAAACCCCCATTCAGAGTCTCCAAAACGAAACCAGTTTTCAAAGTCTCCAAGGTAAAACTCTTTTCCTAATTTTATGAAATTTAGTGAGTCTCCAAGGTAGGCTCCACAGTTAGAACCATCTAGGCAAACCTCATAATTTGTTTTTCCCAAATTTAGTGAGTCTCCAAGGTAGGCTCCACAGTTAGAACCATCTAGGCAGACCTCATAATTAGTTTTTCCCAAATTTAGTGAGTCTCCAAGGTAGGCTCCACAGTTAGAACCATCTAGGCAGACCTCATAATTTGTTTTTCCCAAATTTAGTGAGTCTCCAAGGTAGGCTCCACAGTTAGAACCATCTAGGCAAACCTCATAATTTGTTTTTCCCAAATTTAGTGAGTCTCCAAGGTAGGCTCCACAGTTAGAACCATCTAGGCAGACCTCATAATTAGTTTTTCCCAAATTTAGTGAGTCTCCAAGGTAGGCTCCACAGTTAGAACCATCTAGGCAGACCTCATAATTAGTTTTTCCCAAATTTAGTGAGTCTCCAAGGTAGGCTCCACAGTTAGAACCATCTAGGCAGACCTCATAATTAGTTTTTCCCAAATTTAGTGAGTCTCCAAGGTAGGCTCCACAGTTAGAACCATCTAGGCAGACCTCATAATTAGTTTTTCCCAAATTTAGTGAGTCTCCAAGGTAGGCTCCACAGTTAGAACCATCTAGGCAGACCTCATAATTTGTTTTTCCCAAATTTAGTGAGTCTCCAAGGTAGGCTCCACAGTTAGAACCATCTAGGCAGACCTCATAATTAGTTTTTCCCAAATTTAGTGAGTCTCCAAGGTATAACTCTTTGGCTGGGTCATCAAGGTAGAACTCGTTCAGTGGGTTTTGTTTTGATAACTCACAATAAGTATCATCATGGTAGAACTCTTTTTCAGGATTTTGTGGATCTCCAAGGTATAACTCTTTGGCTGGGTCATCAAGGTAGAACTCGTTCTGTGGGTCTTGGTTGTTCAAAAGATCTTCAAACAAAAAAATAACTTTATCCCAAGTTGTGTTAAAAGTAGAATTTTCATTTCGTAGCTCAGATACAATTTCCTCCATCGACAAGAGGTTCGAGTCCAGTTCATCAATCTGAAGGTTGAGCGCTACACAGGTAGTAGGACTCCAAGGAATAGCAAAGTTATCCCATTCCATTTCGGCATAGGAGTCCATTCTCAAGTGAAGCAGAAAGCGTGTTTGAAAAAGCCTGTGTGGTCGGTGCCTTTTATAAGAAGGGCTGGGTGTGTGTCATTTCCTGTGGAAATTCCCTGGGCGTGTCTTAACTGGAAATGATGTGATGGAAATTCCCTGAAAATGATGTAATGTATTACCTGGAAATGATACAATGCTGAAGAGTTTATAAAGTGGGTGGGACTTAGCAAAAGTGGGCGGAGCTTAGCAAAAGTGGGCGGGGTGTAGCAAAAGTGGGCGTGGCTTAACAAAAAGTGGGCGGGGCTTAGTAAAAGGTGGGCGTGGCTTACCAAAAAGTGGGCGGGGTTTTTCCAAAAAGTGGACGGAGCTTAACAAAAGGTGGGCAGAGCCTACCAAAAAGTGTGTGGCACTGGAGGCGCTCAAATAAGAACATTGAGGGAGGTTTACCATTTTATCTTAGCTCAGTTAAAATATCTTAATAAAGAACCAAACTCAAACATATTTTTTGTTAATATATTAGATGGTGAAGAGAGTGGCAAGAGAATTAAATTATTTCCCACGCATAAACAAATATTTGTAGGGTCGTTGTTTGAGTGGGTTATATTCACCAGATGATATTAAGAGTAAAAGGTTAAAAGGTCCATGAGGTCAGAAGGATCACAGGTGTTTAAGTGGTCTAATGAATAAGGATAACATGTCAAAAGGTTAGAAGGTTCGTAAAGAACAGGGTGAGAGAAATATAGGTGTTTAGGGGCAATGAGGGAGGGAAAGAATTAATATGGAAGTGAATGGGTCAATGTTTGAGTGGGTCAAAGATTAATCTGCCAGATGATATGTAGAAGAAGGATGATAGGTCTATAAGAGAAAACAAATATTTGTAGTGTTTGAGTGGTCTAATGAACAACATTAAGGATAGGTACTACAGACAAAAGGTTCATAAAGATGAGGGTGGGAGAAATAGAGGTGTTTATGATTTTTGAAAAAGACAAGGGGGTAAATGACATTAGATAGGGATTTCCCATGTTAAACGGAGGTGTCCCAGAAGCAACATTATTACACTACTGACATTGTATGTGATTCCATCTCTTCCTCCTTAGGAGGGATTGATGACGAACTTGGTATTAGGGGATGGGAAAGACAAGACGGTCGCGACGAATTTGTAAATTGTGTAAATACGGGGTAGAGGCAAGGGTAGAGTAGATGGACATGGGGGGTGGCGAACGGTTAGGGACGAGCTTTCTCAGGTCGCTCTCCCACGCCCTTCATGTCGCATTGCCTTGTTTTTATTTGTACCCTTGCGCCCTTGCCCCTCGCTAACTCTGCTTTGTCTTCCTTCCCCACTCATGGACCATATTTTGTCCGAGGGGAGTGTGCAGGTGCCCTGGATTGTGCGGCCGCACCCTTGCTGCCTACTGCCTGCACTGATGCACCATATGGACCACACGTTCTGTGGTCTGGCACCACTTATGGACCACACGTTCTGTGGCCTGGCACCTCTGCTGGGACCGACCATTGTTGCCAGCGGTGTCTGGCTTGTGGACCACGGTTTAAAGTGGCATCTATGCCCAGCAGTGGACCACCTGAGTTGGCCCTGCTGACCACAAATAAAAAAGCGGACGCGGTTTGTGCCCTTTTATTAAATAACATCAAGCAAGAATATCAAGCCAAGATACATCGGCCCAGCAGCTAAGCACAAGACAAGGCATCATTCATAACTTTGAAATGTTTTGGTGCATTTTCATGATGGTGCTTTTTGGTGCATTTTTTTTATTATGGTGCATATTGGTGCATATGGGTATGGTGTATCGGTGCAGTGCATTGCAATGGCATTTTCCTCTTTTCAAAAACATCTTCCCTTTTCCCACAAAAGAAAGGTCCTGGGTTACAGTGTAAATAATTCGTAGTGTAATGTAAATAATGCTCCCCACCGGCTCGATGTGTAGTTTGAAGACCAATCCGTAATTCGGTTAATTGTGGGCGTGAGTCAGTTAGGTAGGACGCAACGCAGCAGGTGGGACATATCTAGTGTTAAAACTGTCGCACTCAGGGTGAGGTTAAAAGTAGAGGGTGATCACACGTAAGTGTCACATTAATTTAAAAGATAGCCCTTTTGTTTCAGCTCGGTACGAGCCTGGAAAAAGGGGGGGGTGCCGTGTTGCGGTTTTAGAACCCACACTTTCTTGTAAATATCCCTTCATTAAAAGGTTAAAGGTTGCACCCCAAATTTAGGCCACAAGCAACACGTAGGCCACCATAGGACTTCAATTATTTAATTAGTATGTGTTTAGATAAGGCCGTGTTTCCAATAGTTGAATCTGCGTTGTGCCAATTAAATAAGAGTAGGTCCCCAATCCATTCATTTTGCAACCTACCTCTCCAAGCGACGCCATTATGCGCCCTCCAGTCTGCCCTATGGCTCTCCCAATTTGATAGGCGCCTCTGCCAGCAGCGGCAGCCTTCGCTGCCCGTGCGCTCACTCAACGCTGCCATAAGACACGCGGTGAGGCCCGAGAAAGGGGGCAGAACGCCAAGAAGAGGGTGTGGCCACATCATCCAGCCGTCAAAGGCGGAGCCGGTAAGCCCTCACCAGCCAACCAGGGCTGAAGGAACTTCGCCGACAGGCGTGGCTTTTGGGCTCGTGGAGCGTTTTGCTGGTCGAGATATATAAGCGAGCGCAAAGCCCTTTCAAGGACTGGTTGGAGGCGCGCACGTTGTAACAGGACTCTTTCTGGCGGAATGCGCTTGATTGCTTTGCGAAGCGACTTGACCGAGAGAGCGCACCTTTGGCTTACTTGATGAGATATACGGCACGCTGAATAAGAGGACTTTGGAGAGGGGGCGTTTGGCACGAGAGTGCACATATTACGTAGGCAGCGTGCCAGCTTCCCCCCGTTATATAAACTGTCCAGACGCGTTCCACTATACGCGGGCTGCCTGCCAGGTTTCGCCGCTGGACCGAAGCCTGGACTGGAGCCGACCGGAGCCTGGACCGCATCGCCGGACCTTCCACCCAACCATCTACAATCCCCATGTGAGTGCGTATGTTTGTCCTGGGTACTATGAATAAGACTGTTTTAAGACTGCCCTGTGTAACTGCTTCTTCCTCTTCCTATCCTGTACATTCTTTCGTTTCCTCTTCTCCTTCTTGTCTTCTTCTTGATCAACAAACCCAAGAAACAACTTCTTCCTCTTCTCCATGTGCAGGAGAAGTACATGGAGAAGAGGAAGAAGTTGTTTCTTGGGTTTGTTGATTTGGAGAAAGCATTCGACAGGGTTCCACGCAAAGTATTGACATGGGCATTGAGGAAGTTAGGAGTGGAGGAATGGTTGATCAGAGTAGTGATGGCAATGTATAAAAGAGCACGCACAGCTGTAAGGACGAAGGACAGGAACAGTGGTGAGTTTGAGGTGAAGATGGGAGTGTATCAGGGGTCGGTACTAGGTCCACTACTATTTGTAGCTGTGATGGAGGTGCTGGCTCAGAACGTAAAGGAGGGTTTACCGTGGGAGTTGTTGTATGCTGATGATCTGGTGTTGATTGCGGAAAGTATGGATGGACTGAAGGAAAAGATGAACAAGTGGAAGGAATGTATGGAGACAAAAGGTCTGAAGGTGAATATAGGAAAGACGAAGGTGATGGCAAGTGGTAAAGCATGTGGTGAGGTGGAAAGAACTGGGAAGTGGCAATGTGCTGTGTGCAGGAAGGGTGTCGGAGTGAACTCCATTCAATGTACAATGTGCGCTGAGTGGGGTCATCAAAAATATAGTGGTCTGAGAGGGTCATTCACCAGTGTGGCAGCTACATTCAAATGTAAGGTGTGCACAGAGGGAGCTGCAGATGGAGGAAATGTTGAGTTGGATCTTGGAGACGGCGTGAAGCTGGAAGGTGTGAAAACATTTTACCACCTCGGAGACATGCTGAATGTAGAAGGTGGAACAGACTCGGCAACGGTTGCAAGAGTGAGATGTGCATGGAAGAAGTTTTGGGAACTGAGTGGCGTGCTGATGAGGAGGGGAGTGTCGTTGAAGCTGAAGGGAAAGGTGTATGCTGCATGTGTGAGAAGTGTTATGATTTATGGGAGCGAGACATGGGTCATGAACGTAGAGCAGCAACGAAGGCTGGAAAGGGTGGAAATGCGAATGGTTCGGTGGATGTGCGGAGTATCGTTGAGAGAGAGGAAGACAAATGATGAATTGTGAAAGGTGATGGGAATAGAGCCTGTGATTGATGCTGTGAAGAGGAACAGGTTGAGATGGTTTGGTCATGTGTTGAGGAAGGATGAAAATGACTGGTTGAGAAGAGTGATGGAAATGAATGTAGAAGGAAGTAGAGGACGGGGAAGTCCGAGAAAGACTTGGCTGAAGATGGTGGAAGAAGAAATGTGGGCAAGGGGGTTAACAAGGAGAGATGCAGAAAATAGGGCAAAATGGAGAAGATTGTCATGGGGACCGCAAGGCTAACCCCCGCTCTAGCAGGGAAAATGGCCTTAAAATGCATGTTGTTGTGTTGTTGTTCTCCTTCTTGTACATTGTGAATAAATTGCCCTGTTCTTTCTTGGTTTCCTCTTATCCGATCGCATCCGTCTTTTCTATCATTGGGTAAACGTGGCACGATAGGAACCGCTTATAATCGGGTTTAGTCCCATTGTTAACGGCTCGGATCACGGATTGCTATCCGCTCGGCATTTTCCATCATATCCATTGTTCGAGTGGGAGTTATTTCCCTGCTTCGCGGTCTGTGTTCGTAATTAGGTATTTGGGACTAAATTGACCAATTACCCTGCCTAATACCGACCGGAAGGAGCGTATAACATCCAGGACTCGGGTCGGCCAGATAGAAAGACAAGGGGATTAACCCCCCCTTGTTAAGGGGAGAGCCGACGTCTGAGATCCGTAACAATACACTCCATTCGTGCTGGACTATTCACCGTGCCTGGGTCAACTTTACAGCCTGGCCTTGCCAGCACAGACATTGGGCAAGGTATGAACAGTCAGTGTTAGCGCTGGTGTCAGTCTTTCGACATTTTGGCGTGTTGATGTCGTTATTCAAAAAAGCTTCACGTCCGGTCGGCTTCAAGATGTCGGCCTCAAAGAAAAAGTGTCGTCAGTATTCCGGTGAATACATCAAGTATGGATTCATTCCATCTCCGACGTACAAACAGTTACCGATGTGTTTGTTGTGTGGTATCAAGCTGTCCAATGAAGCAATGAAACCATCTCGACTGAGCGAGCACCTGAGTAAAAAGCACAGTGATAAGGCTCGCGCAGAGGTCAGCTATTTCCAATCGCTGAAAGAGAAATTTGAGAAGCGATCCACGGTAAAGACGATGTTCGAAGCCAGCCAAAAGCTCGTGGATAAAGGACTGGAAGATAAACCCGTTTCCATGCCCTCTTCTCAACAGTGGTCGAGTTTCTGTCGGAAATTGATACGGAGCTATCGGAGAAAGTGAATGCGATTGAGCATGATGTGGCTTACTGACATATTCAGGAGCCTGAATGATGTCAACAAACAACTCCAGGGTGACCATATGACGCTGATTAAAGCAAAGAAAGTGATTTGGCACGTTCTTAACCAATACTGTAGGCATATTTGTCATGAAAAAAAAATTCGTGTATTTTTTTTGTTAAAAGCAAAAAGTCACTTGATTTTGTAAGAAGGTATCATAAGCTTTAAAAAAATTTAGGGTGGCATTTTTTCTGAACATTCTAATGGCCTGATATCCAAGATGGCCGCCACCGTAGCAAAATGCCCTAAATTTGACGCTAAAATTAACTTAATGTGGTTTAAATATTTTTGTTTTCAGCATGAACTGCTTGGAACTTGTATATAGAGGTGACTATAATAACAATAATTTCCACTTGACTACTAATCTTTTTATTTTGCACAATTTCAGACAGAGGCTGCCTTTTTTATTTCAACATGGCGGCCGGAAAATTGACGTTCGAATCCAGTCACCGGCAGCAGTTTGTTCGCTTTATAGTGTTAAGGTTCCACTTGTCCATTTTATGGTGTACTAACATATTCTTTTCTTCTTTTGCAGGTTGCAAGTACCCACAGCAACCATCACCCAGGATAACATAG
Source organism: Myxine glutinosa (assembly GCF_964187855.1). Classification (NCBI taxonomy): domain Eukaryota; kingdom Metazoa; phylum Chordata; class Myxini; order Myxiniformes; family Myxinidae; genus Myxine; species Myxine glutinosa. The sequence continues at coordinate 18,824 of NW_027617746.1, forward strand.
CTTAGAGACCTTAGATTAACCAAAATGGCAGAGTCTTCATCTAACAAGAAGTCAAAAACGGTGGATTTTGAACTATGCTTTATTTGCCAGTTGAGCAGCAAGCAAACAGATTATACAAACTATGTGCTTCGTCCTTCTTTGCCTTCAGTAGAGAAAGTAATTACAACAACTGATGTTCGATGTTTATATGGGGAAACAGAATTCTCTACATTAAAGAATCGCATAAAAGGTTTGTCAAACTCAGTGCAGTATTTCACGAGCATGGAAACCCATTTGAATCCACTGATGAGGATGAGATCGACAACCTGCTCACCAAAGCAGTTATGAATGAAACTGCTACCAACGACATCCTTCGGCGTGATGAGATTGGGCAACAGATGTTTGAAGGTTTCGTCACTGAACGCCTAACGGAAGGAAAACTTTCTGTGTGGGACAAAATGACCAAAAAGAAACTGGGTACCTTCAAAAGTGCCAATGCAATGGCAGAAATCCGAATGGGAGACAAGGTGGTCAAAATCAAAGAAGAGCGAGGACTGTTGCAACGGTTCATTGTTATTTCAAGAAGTCGACCAGAGCTGAATCTCAAGGAATGCATCGGAACTTATGAGTTTGGTGTGGTGCCTCGATCACTATTTGCTTCAGATGGATCCCTCCTGCTGGCATACGATAAGGCATCAATACTTCATCATCTTGAGAAGCTGGACAGTAACACACAACATGTTCAAGCTGACAGAAATGAGGCAATCCAAGCAATCCAAGTACCCTTGCAGGTGGCAGACACAGCAGTGGAACATACAAATGTTGACCCAACAGATGAATCGTCAGCACACCGAGTGATCATTATTGATGGGATGGCTGTGGTAAATTCAGTTATCAAAACGTAACAAATGAAAACATGCCAAGACTTTGCAGATGCCTTTCTCCAGATAATCTGTAACATGGCAGCACAATATGATGAGGTCAGATTGGTGTTCGACCGGTACATCAAAACATCGCTCAAGGAACAGATGAGGACAAAGAGGACCAAGGGAAAGTCAACATATTACCACGTGAAGGACAACACTTTAATCCAACATATTTCCCTGAAGGACTTCTTATCAGATATCCGCGCCAAAGGACAACTGACCGACTATTTGGCTGACAAAGTTGTATGTCACAGCAAGAGCTCCAACAACAGACTGAAACAACTTATGGTGACCTCAGGAACACAAACCAAGGGCAATGTTGATATCCCAGACTCGCTCCTCACTCACAGCCAAGAAGAGGCAGACACTTTGCTTGTACTGCATGCTCTAACTGTTCTCAATGAAGCAGAACTTGTTGTCAGTTCCCCAGACACAGACGTCTTTTTGTTGCTTGTCTACATGTATCCAAACTTACCAACGTCTACAACCTTCCTTACGGGAAAGGGCAGGCTGAAGAGGAACATTGCTGTGCGGAGCATATACAACAACTTAGGACCAAAGCGCGCTTCTGCACTGTTAGGTTTTCATGCTCTGACAGGTTCCGATATGTCTGGTAGATTTGCTGGCAGAACCAAAGACTCGTGCTTCAAGGCATTTATGTCTTGTGATGATGAGATCCTGGATGCACTAGCAATGCTCGGGAATGATGACATTGATCTGCCCGCTGATGTATGCTCTCAGTTGGAACGCTTTGTCTGTATTTTGTATCGATCCAAAATCTACACAAAAGTGAATGAGCTCCGTTGGTTCCTCTACTCAAATCGTGCAGCCGAAGGAGAAAACCTACCACCAACTTCTGGTTCACTGGACTTACACATTCGTCGGGCACATTACATATCCATGATTTGGAGAAAAGCTTGTGAAACTCACCCGTGCCTCCCAGCACCACCTGCATTTGGTTGGACATTTGATGCAGTTTCAAGTCACTTCTCTCCAGTTCGCTGTTTGAATCCACCAGCTCCTGAAGCAGTATTGCACCTCATAAAGTGCGGGTGCAAACGTGGATGCGAAGGAAGGTGCAGCTGTCGCAAGAACAATATCCCATGTACGGAAGTTTGTGGATGCTGGGTTTTCAGCTGCAACAACAAAACTGTCCAACCAGGGATAAATGAAGATTGTGAAGATTGAGGTGTTACTTTCGATGACATTCACAAAATTATAATTCACTTGATATCCATTGTTAAAAATACTAAATGAAAGCCAGGCATTTAATCAGTATGACTTTTTGCATCTTCCTGTTTAAACGATTTAAGAGAGATTTTTTTTTTTTTTTTTTTTTTTTTTTTGTATACAATATCGAGGCTCGTGAAAGAGCGAACATTAATCACACAGAAAGACAAACCGACACATAAAACATATAACATAGGGAGCGGTAGACAAGATGGGGAGAGAGGGAGAAGGACACAAACACAACATTTGAGAGCAGGGACCGAGAGACATGGAGACATCGAGAGATCTGAGAGAGGGCGAGGGCTTTGGGGGGGGGGGGGGCATGGGAAGGGGGCAGTGGGAGAGGTATAAAACATATGGACACTGCCAGGACTTCCAGGAAAGAAGTTGGAATTTCAAACAAGGTGGATCTGGGGTGAATTAGCGGGGGTAGAAAAGATCAAGGTTTTGGATGGGGGAAGATAAGAGATGGTGGTGAACAGCTGTTTTAAAGACCTGGAGGGAGGAGTGGGATTGAAGGGAGTGAGGGAGTTTGTTCCAGAGGCGGGAGAAAAGAGGAATGAAAGAGTGAAGGTGAGCGGAGAGCCGAGATTTCGGCAGTTTAACCATCAGAGGGTTGCTGGCAGATCTTGTGCGACCTGTAGGAATATTTGGGGGACAGAGCACAGAGAGAGCTGGGGGTGCAAGGCCGGAGAGGAGTCGGTAGAAGACAGAAAGACCACCTACCTGCCTGCGGTGAGTGAGTGAAAGGCCCTCAGAGATAGCTTCATCGCGGGAGATTCCAATAATTCTGAAAGCTTTGGTTTCAACAGCGTGAAGCCGAGCTAGGTGTGAGGCAGGAGCACCGGCCCATAGGGGAGAACAGTATTCCATTGAGCTGCGGATGAAAGCCTTGTATGTGGTGAGGAGCTCAGGTGTGCCGAGGAAGGACTTCGCACGACGGAGGATGCCCAGTCGGCGACTGGCTTTGGAGGCCAGCTTGGAAATGTGGTTTTCCCAAGAAAGATCATGGCAGATAGTGAGACCCAAAATCTTGAGCGACAGAACTTCTTGGAGAGGATTGTTGAGAAAGTAGATGGGAGGGTTGTCCAGTCGATCTTTTCGGAGAGACATAGTAAGAGTGTGAGATTTGTCAGGATTGAAAGACATGTTCCACTTGTTTGACCAGTCTGTGATTTTGTCCAGGTCTTCAGAGAGTGAGGAGGCAGCAGACTGCCGATCTGAGGGAAGAGGAATGGAGCGGCAGAGAGTGGAGTCATCAGCAAAGAGATAGAGAGGATTTTCGAGAGAGTCAGAGAGATCATTGATGAAGACCAGAAAAAGCACGGGGCCCAGAACACTGCCTTGGGGAACTCCAGCCTGAACAGGAAGAGGAGATGAGAGAAACCCATTCAGGGCCACACGTTGACGACGACTAGAGAGGAAGTCCGCCAGCCATGCGTGGAGATTTCCATGGATACCAAAGGAGGAGAGTTTGGTGAGCAGAGCTGGGTGCCAGACCGTGTCGAAGGCACGTGATATGTCGAGGGAGACAGCTCTAATTTCCTGTTTGGCATTGAGGACCTCCATCCATTGTTGAGACAGCAGAAGCAGCATGTCCAGAGTAGAGTGACCTGGTCTGAAACCAAATTGATGATCAGAGATCAAGCCATTGGAGAAGAGGAAAGATTTCATATCAGAAGCAATGATGGATTCCATGACTTTGCTGATAATTGGGAGAAGGCTGATTGGTCTGTAGTTGCTAGGATCTGTTTTTGCACCTTTTTTGTGCAAAGCGGTGATGTTGACTGATTTCCAAGCAGATGGCAGTTGACCTTGAGCAAAAGAGAGGGTGAAGAGAACAGAGAGAGGGTGAGATAGAGCAGCAGAGCAGGATTTTAGGACCCGTGGGCTGATGCCGTCGGGTCCAGTTGCAGAATCAGAGTCGAGGGTTGACAGAAACTTTTCCACCTTGTCAGGAGGAAAGGACACGGAGTCCAGGAGCAGCAGGGTACGACTGGGGATGGTGGGTACAGAGAGGGATGGGTTTGGGACACAAGATTTAGAGGCAAACACAGAGTTGAGGCATTCAGCTTTTTCACGTGCGGAGTCAGCTGTGTAGCCGTTTGAGGTAAGGGAGGGGATGGAGGGGGAACAAACACCAGAAACTGATTTGACCAGACGCCACCAGGATTTGGAAGAGGGAGACAGATAAGAGAGTTCGGTCTTGAGAACGGAGAGATATTGTTTCCTGGCTCTCCTGAGGGTGGACACACACTTGTTTCGGGCTTTGTGAAAGGAAATGAGATTCCCTTCCGTTGGATTTGCTTTCCAGGAGACGAAGGCAAGTTGTTTCTGGGCAACAGCCTCACCACAAGATTCCGTGTACCATGGACGGGAGGAAGGGTATGACAACTGAAGACGAGATGGGATAAATCTGTGCATGAGAGAGAGCAATTTACTTTGGAAGAATTCCCAGGATGAGTTGATGTCAGAGGTGGTAGAGATGGGAGACCAGTCCAGATGATTGATGGCTGCTTGAAGACCGTGCCAGTTGGCCTGAGTGAAATGCCAGACTCGTCGACGCTGAGCAGGCTCCCTGAGGATGGTCAGAGAGATGTCCACTTTAACAAGGACATGATCAGATGATCCGATCGGAGCAGAAGAAGAGCAGCAGACATTTTCAGGGAAGTTAGTCATAACCAAGTCCAGAAGAGAAGATGTTCCGTTGACTGAGATCCGGGTCGGGAAATTGACAGATTGTGTCAGTCCCAGTGAGTCGCAGAAGTCCTTTGCTGAGGAGCCATGGCTGGTGAGAGAGGTACCCACACCCAGCCAACTGGCATGATGACAGTTGAAATCACCACATATGAGGAAGAGAGAGTTGGGATGAGTAGATAGAAGTTGGTCCATATCATCAGACAGCGAGATGTAGATGGAGTCATCACTGTTTGGTGGACGGTACAACACACATATGAACAAGAGGTGGGAGCGAAGGGGAAGCCGTAGCCAGAGGTATTCCTGGGGGTGAGGTGGAGAGAGTGCAGTGCAGGGCGAGTGAGGAAGAGAGTTTTTGATAAAGATAGCAACCCCGCCTCCAGGACGAGGCTCAGGTCTATCATACCGGAGGAGGGAGTAGCCCGGGAGAGATACTATGGAATCAGAGACATCATAAAGGAGGAAAGTTTCTGTTAAGCAGATCACGTCTGGTTTGACAGAAGCAACCTGTATGGAGAGATCAGTTAAGTTTGAACGAAGGCCCCGGATGTTTGAGGTCCATACCGTTAATGAAGAGGAAGGGGGAGCATCAGATACAGAACAGGGGGGAGGAGGGGTAGGGTAAGATGTGGAAGAGGTGGAAGAGGTAGGGAGAGCTGTTGAAGGTGTGTCAGAGATTTCAGAATAGCTCGGAGAAAGGGAAGGATGGGGCGGACAAAAGGTTTGATGGTGATTGGGTGAGCCACAATGAGGTGTTATTTGAGGAGGGGGAAGAGCGAGGCAGAAGGTTGGGGGAGATGGAGGTGAGAGTTTGAAGGGGGAAGAAGCGGGGAGGACGCTTTGAGGAGGGGGAGTGAGCGGGGGGAAATTGAGAAGCAATAAGGGTGGGGAGATTTGAAGGGGAGGGGTGAGGGGGGAGTTTGGGAGGGAAGGGACAAGGGGAGGGATTTGAAAGGGATGGGATATGGGGGAGATTTGGAGGGGAGGGGTGAGGCAGGAGTCTAGGAGGGGAGGGGCGAGGGGGCGTCTTGGCGGGGAGGGGTGAGGGAGTAGTTTAGGAGGGAGGGGGCAAGGGGGGAGATTTGAAAGGGATGGGTGATGGGGAAGATTTGGAGGGGAGGGGTGATGGGGAAGATTTGGAGGGGAGGGGTTATGGGGAAGATTTGGAGGGGAGGGGTGAGATTGGATTTTTGAAAGTGTACGATTTATGGGAAACGAACATTTATTGCAAAATGAGTTTCTTGTGACCTTCGAGTTAAAAATACGTTTAAGGACGCTGGATGGAGGATGGAGTGCAGGAGAGTTTAGGGAATGTAGAACAAAGGCACTATAGGAGATGGATATTTTTTTTGGGATGAATTGATTTGGTGAGCAAGTCGAAAGCAGCCTTTTAAAGAAGAAGAAGAAAAAGGTGTTATAAAATATGACGGAATACATAACTTGAGGGGAAAGTGTAAACATTGAAGGTTAATGAGTGAAAACTATCTGGGGAAATGGGGGAGAAACACGTGGTCGAAGAACGAACGAACGAATAAGAATGAATAAACGAATGAGAACAGTGAACGAATTTTTTTTTTTTTTTTTTTTTTGAGTTGAGATTTACACAAGGAAGTAGGCTATGGGTGAAAAGCCTGGGAATACAGAGAACGAAAGTTATTGGATCACAAACGACGGACCACTGAGAGAAAAACAAAGCCTCAAGGTTGTACAGTGCACACTGTACAAGGCCTTGCTCGCGACACGGCAAACAGACGATCAATTTATGAAAGATAAACACCGAGAAACAACCAAAGTTGCACACAATAACTTCACACACCGAAAGATAAATACAGTTTCGACAAATTGAACAGTAAATGTTCAATTTTGAACAGTAAATCAAGTATTTCATTTTATTTAGATCTGTTTGTTGGCTTGTTAATTATGTATTCTTTGTGAAAAATACATGTCTTTAAAGAGATACTTTGTTTGTAATTACATGCAAAGGGAGAAGGTATAGTTTACATTGTGGGTGCGCGGTGGCCATTTTGGAATTTGGCATGTAGATCATACATATAACATAAATTTGATGATTCCATTCGATTCCTGGTCTCAGAAAACATATATTTAGACACTTTATTTGTAATTGTATCACATGTACTCGCGAAGATATCGCATTATTAGTGTTCGGCGGCCATTTTGGACGCCATCTTGGATTTCATAGTCTTAGAATGTTCAGAAAAAATGCCACCCTAATTTTTTATAAAGCTTATGATACCTTCTTACAAAATCAATTGAGTTTTTGCTTTTAACAAAAAAAATACACGAAATTCCAAATATGCCTATACTACAAGGCGACTCTGCACAGGGAAACCCTCGGCCGCAGAGATATGTCCCACTTTCCCCAGTTGGCAAAGGAACCTGCTGTTTCTGATGAAGAGCTGCTCGTTTATTGCAATCACCTTGAGAAGATTCGTGGAGATATGGAGCAGCATTTCGAGACATGCTAGAACTGTTGGTGCCAGCATGGGTGATCAACCCATTCAAATGCGACATTCAAGATGTGAAGCGCGAATTACAGGACAAAATTATCAACCTCCACAATGATGATGAGGCGAAGGCAAGATTCTCGCAGCATGAATACGGCAAATTCTGGATTCTCGAGCGGGGCGAATAACCTGCAATGTGGACAGAGGCAGAACTGCTGCTGATGGCGTTCCCCACATCATACCTCGTTGAAAGAGGGTTCAGCGCTGTGATGGTGCTGCTGACCAAGTATCGAAACCGCCTTGACATTACCAAGAGGGGCGATCTGCGTCTCTTCCTCACTGAGATGGAGCCAGACGTTCGTTATCTCGCAGCGAGTCAACAGGCCCACCCTTCACACTAACGGTATTTGGGCCTAAAGCGCGGCGTTACGCGCGCTGCTTGTGAGCAAGGAGGAAGCGGACAAGCGGTAACATATAAACGTCTTTATTGTAAGAGCACACTGTAACACTGAACTGCTCCGGGCTGGTCGCCCGGTGTATATCATGAGGCCACGCCTACCCCTCGGGCGTGGCCACCGCCCACTTGGTGCGTGGAATCATGTCACCACGCCAGTGGGCTTTTGTGTCTGCCACACGCGCCCCCCCAGAATTCCCGCGCACCTGGAGGGCCAGTTTGCGGGGCAGACGAATGACCCGGCCGAAGCGCCCCCTGGCGATCGGCGGCGTCCGGGGTGCAGGGATGCCAGGTGGGATGCCCCTGGCTGCCCCTGGGATGGGTGCAGGACCGGGGGGCGGCGTGGCTGGGCGGTGCCGGGGGTCGGCCCGCAGGAGGGCGGCCCCGACGTGGGGGTCGGGCCACTGGCGGTGGATGGTCCACATCGAGGTGGGCCGGCTTGAGGCGGTCTACCGAAACGCGGTCAGGAGTACCGCCGATGTCCAGGGTGAAGTGCTTCGCCCCGGTCTCCAGCACGCGGAAAGGCCCGTCGTACGGGGGCCGCAGTGGTGTCCGATGGGCATCGTGGCGGACGAAGACGTACTCCGCCGTGCGAAGCTCCGGGGCGACGTGCGTCGGTGGGTGCCCGTGGCATGCCGTTGGCACCGGGGCGAACCTCTGGGCGGTCTCTTGCAGAGCGGAGCGCTGCTGTGCCGCGGACCATGGTGCCGTGGAGTCGGGGTGTCATGTATGCAGTGCAAATGTTCACCGTTGTATCCCTACACCGGGACCGGGTTGTATCCCTACGCCAGAGCTCGGATGGCGCTGCTGTGAATCGGGCCTTGATCGGCAGAGTGAATAAACGCGTACGACAATTGATCGCAGTTTGTCGAGATACTTTACATGGCGACGAGGATAAACATCTAGACCATGACATCTTTCGGCCATATCGATGAATTCGACCCTCATGAGGGGGATTTTGACACGTATTCTGAGCGGTTGGCTTTCTACTTCGAGGCGAACGGCATTGCGACCGAAGGCCGGATGAAGGCCGTCTTCCTGTCCGTTTGCGGAGGTGAGACGTTCACTCTCGTTAAAAACCTGATTCGGCCTCGGACAATCCAGGAGCTCACGTATGCAGAGCTCAAGGCCGCTTTGAAGGAACATTGCAACCCATCTCCTTCAGTCATCCTGTGTCGGTTTAATTTTTACATGTGCAGACAGCAGCAAGGTCAGTCGATCGCAGACTTCATTGCACACCTCAAAAAACTGTCACATCTGTGTGAGTTTGGGGACACGATCGATGACATGCTTCGTGATTTGCTGGTGGTTGGCATGTCCGATGACCGCACTCGTAGACGCCTGCTTGCTGAGAGAAGACTGACGTTCCAAAATGCCAGAGACACCGCCATTTCCATGGAAAGTGCTGAACGCAACGCTACAAGCATCGGTGCCACTCGCTCATCTGGTACCAGCCCTGCTGTGAATCGGTTGGATCATGTTCAGCCACAACGTTGGAACAAGGCTCCTCGTCAGAAGCCAGTGCAGTCTCAAACCCACAACAACTGTTTTCGGTGCAACGGAAAGCACCCTCCGGAGACGTGTCGGTTCAAAGATGCCACCTGCCATTTCTGTTCGAAAACTGGCCATATTGCTCCAGCTTGCATCACTCGCAAATCGGGAAAAGGAAAAGCTGCTGACAAGATTCATCAGTTTATCGGTTCGGAGGAACCCGAGCTTGACCAGGTGAGCTCTGTTTCCGACAACTCAGAATCGTATGACCTGCTTCATATTGATTCTCACCATAGGCGGGACCCTCTTCTTGCCAATGTTGTCGTCAACAATCGACCATTGCAAATGGAGGTCGACACTGGTGCGGCCGTCTCGCTCATCAGCCATGCTGTTTTCACAAACCTGTGGAGTGATGCTGACCGACCCCATCTGAAACCTACTACCTATGGACTCTCCACCTATACAGGTGAGAAGATTGTTCCCTGCGGTACATGTGATGTCACGGTGGGCTACGATAACCGTGAGTTTCACCTACCCCTGATCGTCATTCCTGGAAAGGGCCCTTCCTTACTCGGCAGGAACTGGTTGAGCATAATTCGACTGAAGTGGGAAAGCATTCATCAACTCCGGGCAGCCAACGTTTCTCCTACCGCAGCATACACACTCAAAAATGTGCTGGATACGTACCCGGATGTCTTCAAGGATGAGCTTGGAACCTTGAAAGGACATACGGCTAAACTCAGGGTTGACCGGGATGCCAATCCTATATTTTGCAGGGCTCGCCCAGTCCCTTTCGCCCTGCGTGAGCGGATTGACAAGGAACTGGATCATCTTGAAAATCTGGGGATCATCGAGCAAATCCAGTATGCCGAATGGGTGGCGCCCATCGTTCCGGTCATAAAATCGGACCAGTCCATCCGCATATGTGGAGATTATAAAATGACCGTGAACAGGTGTTCTTCATTGGATAAATATCCAATCCCGAGGATCGAAGACCTCTATGCTCGTCTCACGGGAGGCAAGACTTTTACGAAACTCGATCTCAAATCCGCCTATCTACAGCTCTGCTTGGACGAGAATTCGAAACAGTATCTTACCATCAACACGCATCGTGGGTTGTATAGGTACCACCGACTTAGTTTTGGAGTGAAATCTGCACCTGGAATTTATCAGCGTGTCATGGACAGTTTGTTTGCCGCCGAACGCAACGTCGTTTGTTACCAGGATGATATTCTGGTTACTGGTCGTACGGACGCGGAACATCTACAGAACCTGGAGAGAGTTCTGAAGAAGATTTCGGACTCCGGCCTACGTTTGCGTCGAGACAAGTGCAAGTTTATGGTGCCATCAGTCACGTACCTGGGTCATACGATTGATGCCGAGGGTCTACACCCGACAGATGAGAAAGTCCGAGCTATCAAGGATGCTCCTTCTCCACGAGATGTGACCGAATTGAAGTCATACCTCGGTTTGCTTCAGTTCTATGGTCGTTACATCCCGAAGGTGACCGACGTTTTGGGCCCCCTTTATCGGCTTTTGAGGAAAGGAGTCTCCTGGAGCTGGGGGTCTACTGAACAATCAGCATTCCAGACCTCTAAGGATCTGCTCAAATCGTCCAATGTTCTCGTTCATTTTGATCCAGAGAAGGATCTTGTGCTGACATGCGATGCCTGTCGGTATGGAGTGGGGAGTGTATTATCGCACGTGATGCCTGATGGTACGGAAAGACCGGTTGCATTTGCATCCAGAACGTTGTCCCCGGCAGAGAAAAACTATTTCCAACTTGACAAGGAAGGATTGGGAATCGTTTTCGGCGTCGGCAAATTTCGCCAGTACCTTCTTGGACATCATTTCACGATTCGCACTGATCACAAGCCGCTGATCAGTCTGTTTGGTCCAACTAAGGCGACATCTGACACACTACCGCCCAGGATCATCCGCTGGTCCCTGTTTCGCTGCTTATGACTACACCATATGTTATAAGCCCGGTTCGTCTATCACAAATGCAGATGCCATGAGTCGGTTACCCCTTCCAGAATCCGTTGATTATTCGCCTACACCAGGATCCATTATCGCACTGATGGATCATCTGGAAGATTGTGCTGTCGATTCCGGCCAGATCCGCACTCATACTCGACGAGACCCCGTTCTGTCCAGAACTGTCCAGGCTGTACAGCTTGGATGGCATTTGCTACCTGAGGGTGACCCAGATTTTGCGGCTTTTAAAGCACGTAAAAACGAACTCAGCGTGGAAAATGGTTGCCTACTCTGGGGATGTCGTGTCGTGATCCCGAAAAATCTGCGTTCCAGGGTCATGGATGAAATCCATGACTGTCACCCCGGGATTGTGAAGATGAAGTCACTCGCCAGAAACTATGTGTGGTGGCCGAATCTTGATGCTGATATCGAACATCATGTTCGACATTGTTACCCCTGCCAGAGCACCCGGAATACACCTGCGAAAGCGCCACTGCATCCCTGGGAATGGCCCAGCGAACCGTGGCATCGCCTACATCTCGATTATGCCGGGCCTATTAACGGCAGCATGATTCTAATAATTACGGACGCGCACACAAAATGGATTGATGCCTATGTGACGTGTGGTACTACGTCAGCCATTGTCATCGAAAGACTCAGACGCTGTTTCGCCACTCATGGTCTGCCCAGGATGATCGTGAGTGATAACGGTTCGTGTTTTTCCAGTACCGAGTTTGCCAAGTTCACACGTCGGAACGGCATCAAACATAAGTTTGTCAGCCCACATCACCAGGCTTCAAATGGCTTAGCCGAACGATCCGTGGGAATCATCAAATCCGGATTGCAGAAACTTCAGGAGGGAACCCTGGAAACAAAGCTGTCTCGTCTCCTGTTCAAATACCGCATCACGCCACAATCAACAACCGGTGCAGCTCCGTCTGAGTTATTGATGAAACGACACTTGAGATCGACACTTGACAATCTCAAACCAGACATATCATCAAATGTTTATCAGAGCCAGCTTAATCAAAAGTTGGTGCACGATAAGACGTCCAACAGTCGATGTATCAACATTGGAGATCCAGTGTTTGCCCGAAATTTTGGTGCAGGTGCGACGTGGCTACCGGGAGACATCATCGAGAAGCCAGGTCCACTGTCCAGTGTGATTCGCCTGCAGGACGGCCGCGAAATTCGTCGACATCAGGACCACATAACCTACCGTCACTGTGAGTCGACGGAGCCTGTAGCATCGTCACAGTCAGGACAACAGTTCGACCCGCCACTGCCGGAGATCATTGTGGCCGCTCCAGCCGGCTCGGATGCCCTGAAAACCTCTGCAAACGCTACACCCTTCGTGGAGACCAAAGGAATCACCTCGGACTCTGTATCCACTGGTACACCGCGACCCAAAGGAATCACCTCGGACTCTGTATCCACTGGTACACCGCGACGCTCAATGCGTGAGAGAAAAGCACCCGACCGGTTGAATCTTTGAAGATGTTTTTTTTTCACGTTGACACATGTTCTATTTTCACGTATTTTCATTATTCTCATAACCGTTTGCACACATATTTTCACATGTTTTGGAAATGTTGCTTTTGAAATGTCAATTCTGGAAATCTAGCACGTATTGCTCTTGGTAATTTTGGACTTAAAGGGGAGGATGTCATGTATGCAGTGCAAATGTTCACCGTTGTATCCCTACACCGGGACCGGGTTGTATCCCTACGCCAGAGCTCGGATGGCGCTGCTGTGAATCGGGCCTTGATCGGCAGAGTGAATAAACGCGTACGACAATTGATCGCAGTTTGTCGAGATACTTTACACGGGGAGGAACTCGCCCGGCACCCGCAGCGGTTGCCCGAAGACCAACTCCGCCGCGGATGCGCGCAGGTCCTCCTTGGGCGCCGTCCGGAGGCCCAGCAGGACCCAGGGGAGCCTGTCGACCCAGCCGCCGTCGCGGAGGGTGGCCCGGAGCGCGGCCTTCAATGAGCGGTGAAATCGCTCACACAGGCCGTTAGCCTGGGGGTGATAGGCCGTGGTTCGGTGCAGCCGGACCCCGAGCCCTTGCGCAACCGCCCCCCAGAGCTCCGAGGTGAACTGGGGGCCGCGGTCGGATGAGATGTCTGAGGGGGCGCCGAACCGGGCGACCCAGGTGGCGATGAAAGCCTGCGCGACATCGGCCGCCGTTGTCGACGCCAAGGGCACGGCCTCCGGCCACCGGGTGGTGCGGTCCACCATGGTGAGGATGTAGGTGAAACCCCGCGAGGGGGGCAGAGGTCCCACCAGGTCCACGTGGATGTGGTCAAACCGGCGTTCCGGCACCGTGAACGGGGCCAACGGGGCCTGGGTGTGCCGGTGCACCTTGGCGCGCTGGCACGCGAGGCACGTCCTGGCCCAGCCGCGGACGGCCTTCCGGAGGCCATGCCAGACGAACTTGTCGGCGATCAGCCTTTGGGAGGCCCTCGCGCCCGGGTGGGACAGGCCGTGGATGGCGTCAAACACCTGGCGCTGCCAGCCCGCGGGCACGATGGGGCGAGGACGCCCGAGGGAGACGTCGCACAAGAGGGCCGTGCCCGCGCCGTCAAACGGCACCTCGGTGACGCGGAGGCCCGTGATGGCGGTCCGCAAGGCCTGGACGTCGGGGTCAGCGGCCTGGTCCGCTGCCATCCGGGCATAGTCGATGCCGAGGTGGACTGCGTGGGCGACGGCCCGGGAAAGGCAATCCGCCACCGGGTTGTCCTTCCCCGCGACGTGCTCGATGTCCGTCGTGTACTCGGACACGGCCGAGAGGTGACGCTGCTGCCGGGCCGACCACGGCTCGGTGACCTTGCCCATCGCGAAGATCAGCGGCTTGTGGTCGACGAAGGCAGTGAACGCCCGGCCCTCGAGCAGATGGCGGAAGTGCCTGACCGCCAAGTGAAGTCCGAGCAACTCGCGGTCGAAGGTACTGTAACGGCGTTCGGGCGGGCGAAGCTGCCGGCTAAAGAACGCCAGCGGTTGCCAAGCTCCACGCACCCATTGCTCGTGCACCGCGCCCACCGCGTAGTCCGAGGCATCGGTGGTGAGGGCGATCGGTGCATCGGGCACCGGGTGCGCGAGCATGGTGGCGTTAGCCAAGGCGAGCTTCACGCCCGTGAACGCCGTGTCCATCTGCTCGGTCCAGGTAACGTCGCCTTTGCCCGGCTTACCTCGGAGAGCTTCGTGCAGGGGGCGCAGGCGCTGGGCGATACGGGGCAGGAACTGATGGTAAAAGTTCACCATGCCCAGGAACTCCTGCAGCCCTCTGATCGTGCGGGGGCGCGGCAACCCCTTCACCGCCTCCACCTTGGCCGGCAGGGGGACGGCTCCGTGCCTGGTGACACGGTGCCCCAGAAAATCGATTGTGGCGGCGCCGAACCGGCACTTTGCGGGGTTCACAATCAGACCATGCTGGCCAAGGCGTTCGAAGAGCGTGCGGAGGTGGCGTAGGTGCTCTTCGCGGGACGCGCTGGCGACGAGGATATCGTCCAGGTAGACGTAGACAAAATCCAAGTCGCGCAGGACGCTGTCCATCAGTCGCTGGAACGCCTGAGCCGCATTCTTCAGACCGAAGGGCATGCGCAGGAACTCGAAGTCCGAATGGCGTGATGACCGCCGTCTTCGGGACGTCCTCCGGCCTGACGGGGACCTGATGGTAGCCGCGTATGAGGTCCACCTTCGAGAAGAAGGACCTGCCCGCCAAACGGGCGGAAAAGTCCTGAATGTGGGGGACGGGGTAGCGGTCGGGAGTCGTGGCGTCATTGAGACGGCGATAGTCCCCGCACGGTCGCCATCCCCCGCCGGGCTTCGGCACGATGTGCAGCGGCGACGCCCAAGCGCTCTCTGAGCGCCGAACGATGCCGAGTCGCTCCAGGGTAGCGAACTCCGCTTTTGTCACCGCCAGCTTCGTCGGCTCGAGGCGGCGTGCCCGGGCGTAGACTGGTGGCCCGACGGTGGGGATGTGATGGGCCACCCCGTGCTTGACGGCCCCCGCCGAGAAGGTGGGCCGCGTGAGGGCCGGGAAGCCGGCGAGGAGGCGGGTGAATGCGTCCGCTGCTGGAAGCGTACAGACCAACGTGACCGGAACCGAATCGTTCGGCAAGCCGCTTGGCAAGCCGCTCGTTGAGCTGGGCAACGCACAAGCGAGCGAGCTGAACGTCTCGGCCTGGACAAGCCGTCTGCGCTTGACGTCGACCAGGAGCCCATTAGCGCACAGGAAGTCCGCGCCAAGCAGTGCCATGGGCACGTCGGCGGTGACGAACGTCCATCGGAAAACCTGCCCTCCAAACCGCAGAGAGAGGCAGCGTTTTACGTACGTACGGATGGGCGTCCCGTTCGCGGCAAGCAGCGCGGGGCCCCCACCCGCGGCGTGCTTGTCTGACGTGCCGGCGGGAATGACACTCACCTGCGCTCCCGTGTCGCACAGGTAACGGCGCCCGGAGAAGGTGTCCGTTATGAACAGCAGGCTGCTCGAACGGCCGGCGCTCATCGCCACTATTGAGCGCCGGCCCGGGCGTTTCCCGACCCATTGAAGGAGCACGGCGGATGACACCGCCGAGCTTCGTGGCCGAACTTGGCGTGGAACCAGCACCAGGTGGTGGAGCTGGAGGAGCGCGGCTGGCTCCGCCAAGCCGGTGGAGTTGGCGGGTTTCCCCGCGGTGGCGGTTTTCGCCGCGGCGGTGGGCGGGGCGTGGCGGCGTTCACGAGGTGCGTATCAGCATGCTGCTGAACATCAGCGTGCTGTAGAAGCTGATGCTGTGGAACATGCTGCTGAACATCAGCGTCGAGGGCCGTGACGGCCACGCCGACGCTCGCCCGCGTGTCCGAAGCGGCGAAGTACCTGTCCGCCTCGGCTGCCAATGCTCGGGGTTCCGTTAGCTCGGTCCCGGCCAACGCGAGGCGAACCTGCGCTGGAAGTTGGGGCCGGAAAAGCGCCCGGAATAGCGAACCGGGGGCTTCGTCGCCCAACAGTGACAGCATATGGTCCATTCGGACCGACGGGCGCGTCTCACCGAGCTCGGGGAGATCCAGGAGGCGGTCGGCCCATGCGTCGTCCGTGAGGCCGAACGTGGCTAGGAGTAGCCGCTTGAGTGCCTCGTACTTGTGGCCGTCCGGTGGGTGGCGAAGGACGGACACAACTCGAGCGGCCGTGCCGGGCCCGAGGGAGGCGACGACATGGCAGTAGCGCAGGTCGTCGTTGGTGAGGCGCCGAAGCTGAAATTGGGCTTCGGCTTGAACGAACCAGACTTCGGCCTGGGCCTCCCAAAATTCGGGAAGTTTAATCGCCATTGCCTTGTCGTTGGCCATTGCAATGGCGTCGTGTTCGGAAGGATCGCTACGGCAGATCCAACGTCGAGGGTCACCAGTAAAGCGCGGCGTTACGCGCGCTGCTTGTGAGCAAGGAGGAAGCGGACAAGCGGTAACATATAAACGTCTTTATTGTAAGAGCACACTGTAACACTGAACTGCTCCGGGCTGGTCGCCCGGTGTATATCATGAGGCCACGCCTACCCCTCGGGCGTGGCCACCGCCCACTTGGTGCGTGGAATGATGTCACCACGCCAGTGGGCTTTTGTGGCCGCCACAGGCCTGTGATAACAGATTCCCAGTTTGCCTCACCTGGACCTGTTCTGCTGAAACATTGTCGGTCGTGCGAAATAAAATAAAAAGTAAAGTAAAATAAAGTAAAATATTATTCAGAAAATATTTGGCTTCTGTTATTTTTGCTTCCTATCTGCATAAATTCTGGGTGTCCGACCATGAACGATAGGACAAGGGGGGCATTGGGCTGGTCCAAGAGGGCAGAAGGGGGCGGTCGTCCAAAAAAGTTTGAGAATGTCGGGACAGGCCCCGGGAAGGTTATTGGCTCGGTGGCTGGGCCTCGACCGGGCTGGGCCCATTTCGCAATGAAAAGCTGAGCTGAATTGTAGTAGTCAATCTTCTATGGTCACGAGTAAAAGCTGAATTATGGCAGTAAATTCATTCAAAAAGAACCAAAATGTCGGGACAGGCTCCGGGAAGGTTATTGGCTAGGTGGCGAGGCCGGTCAAGGCCGCATTGGCTGGGCTGGGCCCATTTTGCAATTAAAAGCTGAGCTGAATTATAGCGGTCAATCTTCTATGGCCGCGAGTAAAAGCTGAATTATAGTAGTAAATTCATTCAAAAATAACCCGGGCAACGCCGGGTGCTTTCAGCTAGTCTACGATATAAGAGAGTTGTCTGTCTGTCTGTCTGTCTGTCTGTCTGTGTCGCCATTTTTCTCAGAGATGGCTGAACGGATCTTGGTCAAACTTTCAGAGGTTCATCAGTGAGTGACTGGGAGTGTTTAGGCCAAAAAAAAAAACCAAAAAAAAAACTGAGCAATAACAAGGTCGTTTTTTTTGGAGTCAGAAAAAAAATTTGCTCGATAGTGCCTAAGCTTTTTAAAATTAATGTCAGTTATATACAAGTACACATTCGAAAAAACAAAAAAAAACAATCACCAGGCATTTGAACACAAATAAATCAAACAATTCCGGAAGTGTACGAATTTGGTAGTATGGCTTCTTCGTCTTCCTGATCGGCATCACACTTAACTCAGAAACGTGATGAACGCCACATTCACCCACCAGCATATATATGACCCCCCTTCCTCTCCTGCCTCCCCCCCTCCCCTCCCCTCCCCATCCCCCCTCTCTCCCTTCTCCCCTCCTTCCCCCCCAGCCATCCTCATCCCCCCTCTCCCCCTTCCCCCTCCTCCTCCTCCCCTCCCTCCCCCTTCCCCCTCCCTTTCCCCCTCCCCCCTACCCCCTCTCCCCGCCTCGTCCCCCCCTCCTCGTCCCCCCCTCCTCCTCCCCCTCTCCTACTCCCCCTCCCCTCCCTTTAATGACAGTTATATACAAGTACACATTCGCATAAATAATCACCAGACATTTGAATACAAATAAATCAAAGAATTCCGGAAGTGTACGAAGTTGGGAGTACGGCTTCTTCTTCTTCCTGTCTGGCATTGTGGCGGGCACAAGGGACAAGAATTCCGCGCACCAGCAGGTGGCGCGAGCGTCCAGGCGGGGAACTGTAATGCATGCCCCGCCTATCGGCCGACCGGCCACGCCCGGGGGCAAGGCGTGGCCTCGGGACATATATGCGGGCTCTAAGCTCGAGCCCGCCCAGTGCTGAAGTGCGAGCTCTTAATAAAGACTCTTTGTTTGTACCAACGCGTTGTGGCCTACCTCGCTGGCAATCGAGTCGTGTGTGCACAGCACCACACTGGTGACCCCGATTGGTTCAGCCGTTGCTGACCCCCGAACGCGCCATGGCTACCAATGCCGTCGCATTCAAACTCCCGGAGTTTTGGGAAGCGCAAGCCGCGTTGGTTTTTGCAAGCCGAAGCTCAATTTGAACTCCGGGGCATCACGGCGGACGAGACCAGGTACTACCACGTGGTCGCTGCCCTCGGGCCCGGCACTGCCACCCGAGTCGTGTCCATCCTTCGGCGACCACAAGTACGAGGCGCTCAAACGTCTCCTCCTCGCCACGTTCAGGCTCACAGAGATCGAACGTGCCGACCGCCTCCTGGACCTTCCCGCCCTCGGCGACACACGACCATCTGTCCGGATGGATTTCATGCTGTCCCTGCTTGGAGACCAGCCCCCGGATTTCTTATTCTGGGCGCTTTTCCTACGCCAGCTACCTGTACAGGTACGCCTCGCGCTGGCGGGTTCCAAAATAAAGGAACCCCGCGCCCTGGCTGGAGAGGCCAACAAGTATTTCGCGGCCTGCGGCACGCGGTCTGCGTACGGTGCTGCCGTAGTGGATCCCGGCGCGGAGGCTCCAGCGCCCCCGCTTCCCTCGTGGCCGCTGCTACGCCCCATCCACTACCGCCGCGGCCACCACCACCGCCGCCGGCACGGCCGCCGCGGGGGCCACCGCCGCAAACCTGGTGCTACTACCATGCCAGGTTCGGCCGCCAGGCTAAAACGTGCCGCCCGCCGTGTTCTTTTGATGGGTCGGGAAACGACCGGTGCTCACTTGCGGCCATGAGCATTGGCCATTCCGGCAGCCTCCTGTTCATCACGGACACCTTGTCCAGGCGCCGTTTCCTTTGCGACACAGGAGCGCAGGTAAGCGTCCTCCCCGCTTACGCGTCCGACAAGCAAGCCGCGGGCCGGGGCCCCGCTTTGCTTGCCGCCAACGGTACACCCATCCGTACATTCGGGAAGCGTTGCCTCTCACTGCGGTTCGGAGGGCAGCGCTTTCAATGGTCGTTCGTCACCGCCAGCGTGCCAATGGCCCTGCTCGGTGCGGACTTCCTATGTGCGCATGGCTTGTTGGTCGACGTTAAGCGCAGATGTCTCGCCAAGGCCGAAACCTTCAGCTCGCTCGCTTGTTCGCTGAGCGGCCCGTTGAGCGGCTCACTGAGCGGCTCACCGAGAGGCTTGCCAAGCGGCTTGCTGAAAGGTTCCGTCCCGGCGAGTTTAGTTTGCACGCTTCCGGCAGCGGACGTCTTTACCCACCTCCTAGCCAGTTTCCCGGCCCTCACGCGGCCCACCTTCTCAGCGGTGGCCGTTTGAACACGGGGTGGAGCACTACATACCCACGGTCGGGCCGCCGGTCTACGCCCGGGCACGCCGACTCGAACCCACGAAGCTCGCCGTGGCGAAGGTGGAGTTCGCCACGCTGGAACGGCTGGGTATCGTGCGGCGCTCAAACAGCGCTTGGGCCTCTCCGCTGCACATTGTGCCGAAGCCCGGCAGAGGATGGCGGCCATGCGGTGACTACCGCCGGCTCAATGATGCCACCACCCCCGACCGCTACCCGGTCCCGCATATCCAGGACTTTTCCGCCCGGTTGGCAAACACGACCGTGTTTTCCAAGGTGGACCTCATCCGGGGCTACCACCACGTCCCCGTACAACCGGGCGATGTCCCGAAGACGGCCGTCATCACCCCTTTCGGCCTCTTCGAGTTCCTGTGAATGCCTTTCGGGTTGAAGAATGCGGCCCAGGCGTTCCAACGGCTTATGGGCAGCGTCTTGCACGACTTACCTTTCATCTATGTCTACCTGGACGACATCCTAGTCGCGAGCGCGTCCCGGGAGGAGCACCTGCTCCACCTCCGCACACTTTTCGAACGCCTGGGCCAGCATGGCCTAATCATCAACCCCGCAAAGTGCCGTTTCGGCGTCGCCACCATCGACTACTTGGGGCACCGCATCACCAGGCACGGGGCCGTCCCTTTACCGGCCAAGGTGGAGGGGGTCAGGGATTTCCCGCGACCCCGCACGATCAAGGGGCTCCAGGAGTTCCTGGGCATGGTAAATTTTTACCACCGATTCGTGCCCCATGTCGCCCAGCTCCTCCGCCCCCTGCACGAGGCCCTCCGGGGCAAGCCGGGCAAAGGTGACATCGCCTGATCGGAGCCGATGGCCGCGGCGTTTGCGGGTGCGAAGCTGGCCCTGGCCAACGCCACCATGCTGGCGCACCCAGCGCCCGATGCACCGATCGCCCTCACCACCGACGCGTCGGACTACGTGGTGGACGGGTGCACGAGCAGTGGGTGCGTGGTGCTTGGCATCCGCTGGCGTTTTTTAGCCGGCAGCTTTGCCCGCACGAACGCCGCTACAGCACCTTCGACCGTGAGCTGCTCGGGCTCCACCTGGTGGTCCGACACTTCCGCCATCTGCTGGAGGGCCGCCCATTCACGGCTTTCGTCGACCACAAGCCCCTTGTGTTCGCGATGGCCAAGGTCGCCGAGCCATGGTCGGCACGGCAGCAGCGTCACCTCTCTGCCGTTTCGGAGTATACGACGGACATCCGTCACGTGGCGGGTAAAGACAACCCGGTGGCGGATTGCCTTTCCCGGTCCGTCGCACACGCGGTCCACCTCGCGATCGACTATGCCCGGATGGCGGAGGCTGTGCACACACGACTCGACTCGAGTCGTGTGTGCACAGCACCACAGCATCACACTTAACGCAGAAACGGGATGAACGCGACATTCACCAGCACATATTAAACGAAAAGGTGATGAACCCCCTTCCTCCCCTTCCTCTCCTGCCTCCACCCCCTCCCCTCTACCCCCCCTTCCATCACCCCTTTCCATCCCTGTCCCCCCAACACCCCCCTCCCCAGCCCAGCAACGCTGGGTACTTCTGCTAGTCATCTACCAAAAAAATCTCGTAGTTCTCTCTCTGCACCTAACATTTGTATCCCGTTATCACTC
This sequence comes from Myxine glutinosa, assembly GCF_964187855.1. Taxonomy (NCBI): domain Eukaryota; kingdom Metazoa; phylum Chordata; class Myxini; order Myxiniformes; family Myxinidae; genus Myxine; species Myxine glutinosa. Next base: position 40,266 of record NW_027617746.1, read on the forward strand.
AGCAGGTATGCTGGTTGTCCTCCAATAAAAAAAATTGGCGTAATACTTGCACGAACTCCATGGTTGAACAGTCCACTGCTAGCTCGACATTAACTGCTCCCGTATTTACAGGTGAAGATGACCCCGTCGTGTTTGGTCATCTTATTATGTCCAACCTTCACAAGGTATGGACCAAAGTCATCACAGGATGTGTAGTGGGAAGGTGGAGTAAATGGTGCCGTGTGATGCCTTGGTAAGTTGGCCATCACCTGATATTCTTCTCGATGCTCCATTTCTCGGCAAAATACACATCTTAACCTGATAGACTTGGTGAGCTGTTCGTCTGGTCTTTGCTGCCATGGTTGCCACTCCATTGTACCCATACTGGTGCATCTGATGTGTAAACAAGAAAGATATCCGATTGCGATGTGGAAGTAGTGCTGGATGCTTTGACTCACAGGACATCATAGATTCATCTGCCCTACTGCCAACTCTGATGGCTCCCTCGTCATCCAAAAAGGGGCTCAGGGTCTTGAATTCACCTCTATCAAGGCTATGTCGAAGGGTCTTCTGGGCTTCTTTGATCCAGAAACTCCCAAGCTTTTGTAACTCAAGCGGTGTAAGAGGTCCCTTTGTTTCAGTTGTGGCAATTTCTTCATTCAACTTCGTCCGACATTTAGCCTGTAGTTGGTCCCCACATCTCATTACCCTGCGCTCGCAAAGCGAAAAATGGGGTGAAGCATTCAGGTACGTACGTGTGCTGTGTGCTATATGTGTCTGCATTTTAAAAATTCATTTTCTCGGCAACCGTTGGTCCGATTGACATGAAATTTTCACCATGGGAGTGCTCTTCCTTTAGAATATTTTAATGATAATCATGACGTCATGTCATTTGGTACAGGCGCCATCTTGGAAAAAACCGAAAACCTTTGCACCTCTATCTCCAAAACCGATGAATGGAAAAAATTGAGACACAGCTCATTGTAAAGAACTCTCCATGGAGAATAACATATGTTAATGATGACGTCATTGGTGCCATAATTGTGACGTCATAATTCGACAGGTACAACACTTAGTCTGATCAGTTTAAAATGTATTGAGCGTGATGTCTGCAACAATTATATTAGAGAATTAGTGGGGCAGATATGTAACAAAAATTGCACGAGATGTTCACATCCGGCAGAAAGTTTGAAATTTTGCATACAGGGGTATTTTGACATGCTGAGTTCAAAAATTGGCGGATCCAAGAGGTCTGACCAATGGACAGGCCGCCATCTTGAATTCCAATATGGCTGCCAAGACGAAATGTTGATAATCCCTATCTTGGGTTCTAAATGACCTGTGGTGCTCAAATTTTGTACACAAGGGTATGTTGACATGCTGAGTTCAATAAGGCAATAATTTGAAATGTCTGACAAATGGTATGGCCGCCATTTTGAATTCCAATATGGCCGCCAAGACGAAATGTTGAAAATCCGGGGTTCTTTGCAAAAGCAATACCAATTCAATGGATCCTAGTTGACAAATCATATAACAAGTCAAAGAGCTCATTTCAAAGTATATTTCGTACCAGTTGGCAGCCGTAACATGCTGCAAGCTTTTTTCCATCCATTTTACTTCTCCTACTACTGCTCATCTCGGAAGCATTGTCCAGAGCAGAAACATAGTTCTGTGCATGGTAGATTAGCAGCAGGACATTTGCAATTTCCAGCACACCGTTTTTTACACTTGCACTTGATCAGCTCTCGGCACCCTTTTGACGCCTCTGGCATTACTGTCCAAAATGGATGCCAGACATCATCTGCATTTTTAGCCCATCCCCAATCTGCAGGTGAAGGCAGCTCTGGGTTAGCAATTTGGGACTGTCCCCAGATGTGACCGGCCTGAAAGACTGCCCTCTTCACATGTTGACGCAGTGCCTCTTTTGTCGGTGGAATATTTTCCGATTTCCCTGAGCAAACAGCTGCTTGTGTGCTTCGTTCACTTTCTTCAGAGGGGAAGTTCTACTGTACAGAACAACGAAGAACCTCTCTATGTTGTCCATGTCATCATCTGTTACTTCCGCTGGTGCATGTGAGAGATGATTGAAGACCTCCCCCAAGTTTAGCATGGAATTCCATATGCTCCACACAGTCTTTTTGCCAATCCCACATATGGCAGAAACAGTATCGCATCCGGAAACAGTATGCAGGAATAGAAGCCCCCATGAGCGTTCAGGGCCAATGTGAGTCGCAATAGTGTGAGCAGCAATGTGCCTGAAATAGTTTCCATGTCCAAATGCCAACCACATTGCACAACCGTCCATAATCCTTGCCATTGCGATAGCCAACACAACCACATCCGTGTCTGTTGCATGAATGACGATACTTCTGTACCCCTGCTGATATGCATGCCAAGCATGTAGCATCATTCGTGAATCAGCCTCTTCATGCGTACATGGTTGAATTTGAGAAACATCAGAAGGGGGCTTTGATTTAACCTCTTCTTCTAAGGTTGTAAGAAGTGTTTTTCCCTCTGGAATAGGCATCGTTTGCAGGGAATCAGCAAGGAAACTGAATAATGTCTTTTTGTTGGAATCTACACGAAGGAAGCTGCTCCAGTTTCGTGGCACGGATGTCTGTTCAGTCACATGGAGTGGTATGCCAGTGCCACGACCAAGCCTGGTGCCTTCTTTGAGACTGTCCGTTCTGTAGGTGTCCCACACCACATCAACACGCATCACAGTCCCCTCATTTAACTTTCGGGCAATGTACGGAAGGACCTGTTTCTGTGCATAGTCACCAAATGTCCTGATCACACTGTTGCACTTCTTAGGCTCCAAATGATGGACTAAGGCAGCCCCATCGAAAATACGAACTTCTCCTTTGGGCGCATCACGAGGACGTTGTGCTAAAGCTTCCAAACAGGGCAAAAGATCAGCCTTGCCGGTTGGTGGCCGCATTGTATTGATACCTTCAGCCAATGCAGGTGGCCACCCATGACACTCATCTATCTATAATTCCAGTAATCTCTGTTTGTACGTTTGTACGTTTGTACGTTTGTCTGTGACCGCTGTTTCTCGACAACTACCGGTCCGATATACTTGAAACTTGCCAGGTATATTGCTAGGGACCCGAGGATGTGCCTTTTCAAGGTTTTAAATTAATCGGAGAAGTACTTACCGAGCTATGTCCAAAAAACGCTTCAACCAATCAGAGAGCAGCGAGCTATCACGTGTGCCGAACGTGGCGATCAGACTCTATTTCACGTTGGCAAACTATGTTGCCGCTATGTTGGCGTTAAACTATGTTTTAAAACTAATGAAAACCATTTCATGTAAATAGAGGGGGGGGGGGGGGGGGATTGTCACTGTACTCGCAAGCCGTTCGCCGTTCGCTTTGGCGTTGCGAATGGACCAAAACATTTCATGGACCAAACCATTTCATGTAAAGCGTTCGCCGTTCGCTTTGGCGTTGCGAATGGACCAAAACATTTCATGGACCAAACCATTTCATGTAAATAGAGGGGGGGGGGATTGTCACCGTACTCGCACCCACGTACCCACGTACGGGCATTGCACCCACGTACGGGCATGCCCTAGTATTCATAAAATGTGTTAAGATCACCATCTCTAGTTTGGCAAGAAATGTACATTCGTGAGAAGAGCTCCACATTACTTTTCATACGTGTAATCTTCGCCTCAGACTTTCCAGGTGTTTTCTTGGGCTTCGATTTCAACAGTGGCAGATTGTTCTTTGAAATGCTATCATAGAAATTGTCAGAAGGATCCTTGATTCGCTGCCCCACAAATCCGTCAAATTGTGTTTTGCCAGTGTCCTCCATGGATCGCACTGCGGCTATCACTTCATCAGGCATGATGACCTTTGTGTCAAGCACATACAAGTCATTACTGTCTTCCGCAAACGGGTTTCCAAGTTTTTCAAAGGAACTGATTGCATTATTGAGATCTGATGCAAAGGATTTCTGGACACTAGGCAATTGTTCGTGGTGGCGGACATCAGTTTGCCTCTGTCTTTGAAACTGGTCCTCAAACTCATTCAGGATTCTGGCTATTTCTGCACCAGCTACCATCCACCGGCGAAGAGCCCCTTCATTCTCAGTAATTCCAATGACTCCACCATCACCTTTCACATAAGCGTTCTGCTGTTCGTGTATCTGATCGTGTGCCATAGCAGAGAACTTGTGTGATGACTTCTGAGTGACAAAGTTCCCCTTGACAAATTCACGATGGATATCCATGGAATCGTTTGAAAGTTCCTGAAGGTCTGTTACATGCACTGTCAACCATCTGGCGTAATGGTAATGGTCCATGGCAAACATCCACGGAATGATCGCCGTGAGAGTCTCCACATAGAGCGTGTAGTTGGCTTCCCGTTGTGATCTTATGAATGCCAAGAGAAGACACTCCAACTGCAGGACTTTATTCCAGTAGCAAAACTGGGGGTACTTTGTAGCCATCTTCTTGCTCCAAAGATCAAATGATTGTAAATCTTCAGTTTCACATGTTTTCCGGTAGTCATCGTATGCCTTTCGCTGCAGAGCGTACAACGCCGCTACTGTGACTTGGTGTGCCCATTGTGACCTCGATATTTGCAAACCTTTGTGAAGACTATCTGCTCTTCCCTCTGTTGTTACACCAGCACTGGTCATTACACTTGCCCAGCCACTCCCCTCCAGGAAGCTGCCGATCGCTTTCAACAAGGCCATCTCTACATGAAGTCCTCCCATCATCACAAAAACTTGTCTTCACCATATATACCTGGCCAAGTCCATTGAATCTTCTTTGCAATTGCATAGAGTGGTTGATCAACGGTCAGAACTGGAACTTGTCCGGGGTTTACTAGTTCTGTCGCCTGCTTGATTAAATTCATTCCATGCTTCACCATTGCCAATGTGTGAGCACTCTCGCGGAACAGAGGTAGCAGTCCTGTAATTGCAGGAGGCCGAGGAACTTCAACCTGCAGATTTGCCATGTATGCTGACCAGGAGATATTATCTTCACTCTCAAGACCTTCCTTCTCCTGCAGGCTTTGTACAAACGAAAGCCACTGACTTTCTTTGTCCTGTATTCCAGAGGACACACTTGGAGTGGATGGACCTTTTGGTTTTCTTGGAATGGGATTATTAGTTGGAAATGTTTCAGGAGGCACATCACTGTAAGATGCAGGAAGGGCGGCTATGGTTTTGGAGCGCTGTTTGTTCTCATTCTCAGTGACATTCTCATGATTTCGAATGCTGCCACTTTTGTCATGTGAAACATGTTGTGTCAGTGATAACGCGGTTCCATGAAATGAACTTTGTGCTGATGCTGATGATGGGTTGTGATCTATGTTGTCTAGGTTGCCTGTTGTGAATATTCCACTTCACAATTTTGTTGGACACACAACGCCGTCATGTTTGTATATTTCTATGACTCTGTTGGCCTCATCTGTGGATACCTCCAGTATGCGATCATAGGAAACACACAAACCATGTTGAAAAAGAACGTCAACGAGATCCCGTTTCCTTGTTTTGCTATGAATGAGAAGACCCAGGTAAAGTGGCAGTGATGTTTCACGTTTCAAATTGTGACGTACTGCTGTAGTTTCCAACCTTCCTCGTTTCATAGTGTTGAATGTTACAAGTTGAGTTAAGGATTGCACAGAGACGCCTCCCTTGTTGTTTGCGTTTTGTTTTTGTATGTTTGTACCAGCAAGAATCATTTCCATCAACGCTGCCAATGATGGTGGTGAGTTGTTATATGATTCGTTAACTAGGGATCCATTGAATTGGTATTGCTTTTGCAAAATATATTTGCGCACAATCTGGGCAGCTCTCATGAGAATGACCGCGTCGTTGTCAGAGCTTTGTCTACAAGCATGCAATAAAGCTTCACCAATGTCCTCTTTGAATGACAGTGCCACTTCATGGTTGCTCTTATGTGCCTCAAGTTGCGGAAGGTGTCTGAGCAGCTTGTCCTTAAGGTGAGTTGAATTAATCCTCTTTGAGATATCACCTCCCAGTTGTGCCAGACGTTCTGTATAAAGCTTTGTGAGATCGGCTAACTTGAAAGTGTAACTGTCATCTGTACACTTCATTTCTTCCAAATAGGCTATCAATTCGGCCAAAGCTACTGATTCTGGTGGCATATTTTCACTTGAACTGGCTTCCTCATTCTTTCTTACAAATGATCTGTATCGAGTGTGGAGAACAGTCATGCACTTCTTGTGATAAACAGCATCTGATGCTGTCATATCACCTACAGACAATCTAGCCAGGAGTTTTGTATCCCTTAATTCTGTTGCCATCAATCGAACATTGGAATATACATTTTTTGTTGCCGCTCTGTGGACTATTTCTTCATCTATCTATAATTCCAGTAATCTCTGTGTGTATGTATGTCTGTATGTCTGTGTTTCTCGACAACCACGGGTCCGATATACTTTAAACTTGCCAGGTATATTGCTGGGGACCCGAGGATGTGCCTTTTCAAGGTTTCATATTAATCGGAGAAGTAGTTACCGAGCTATGTCCAAAAAACGATTCAACCAATCAGAGAGCAGCGAGCTATCACGTGTGCCGAACGTGGCGAACAGACTCTGCCTCGGACGGCACATTTGAGAGCGTATTCATTTATTTCACGTTGGCAAACTATGTTGCCGCTATGTTGGCGTTAAACTATGTTTTAAAACTAATTAAAACTAATTTGCGATTCTTTCGCTTTCCTGCGCATTTGTGCACGCTACGGCGATTTATTTACCAAACTCCGCAAGCCGTTCGCTTTGGACCAAACCATTTCATGTAAATAGAGGGGGGGGATTGTCACCGTACTCGCAAGCCGTTCGCTTTGGACCAAACCATTTCATGTATACACAAAGAATTAAGTTAAGCACCCCCTAATATATATTCTTTGTGTATATGTATACATTGGCATATATTCTAAGGTATGTGAGATCAAATAATGATTGGTATGACATTAGCAATTATCCATTGATGAAATGCAGATGAGTGCACTCATCTGTGACGCCCATCGCTCGTGCAGCACGTGTTATCATCCACGTGGTCGTGATTGACGCAAAGATCGCTAGAGGTCTTCTCAGAACAATGACTGTACGTTAGAAAACATAAACGTCATCCACACTGTCCGTGATGGACCTATAGCTCCATACTTAAATTGAGGTGAAAATATGCCTAAAATTCCCAAAAAATTTCACCTTAAATTATTCAGAATAAAATATTGAAAACGGCATGATTGTTATGTTTTTATGTGACCATAATATCACTTCTCCAGAAAATATAGCAATATCATGGGTATATGACACTGTTTTGACGACAACAAACTTGTAATGTGCGAGGTTGTAAAAAAACGGGGGGGGGGGGGGTGCTTAACTTAATTATTTGTGTATAAATAGAGGGGGGGGATTGTCACCGTACTTGCAAGCCGTTCGCTTTGGACCAAACCATTTCATGTAAATAGAGGGGGGGGATTGTCACCGTGCTCGCAAGCCGTTCGCTTTGGCTTTGCGAATGGACCAAACCATTTCATGTAAATAGAGGGGGGGGGATATAATTTTAGATATATATATAGTACGGGCATGCCCTAGTTACTGATAATGCTATCACAAAAGAAACATGTGCTAGCAGTACTCTGTTCAACGGATGGAGATTTGAAACTTGTTCTGAGTCTTTTCTTAACAGGCGAGTAAGTTTCTTCACCAAGTTTAAGGTCTGAACTTTGCTTTCTTTCCCTTGATTCAGCCCTGGCCACACGAGAGCTGCTGCACTGCACATAACAGTTTTTGTGCCATTTGGCAGCATGCGCAGCTAGGGTTTCTGCAATACCGCAACCATCATCTAGTCGGGAAATGTTTATCCCGCAAGGCAAGGCACCTAAATCATTCAATGCCTTGAGATTTTGAGCAAGATTCTCGTAGACGTCTAGACACGACTGATTGCTGCCCTTACGTGCATCTCTTAGTGGTTCATTTTCAGAACGTTTCTGGCAAAGAGCGCAAATGTTCCAGTCTGTTGGCATTGGAATTGTTGACGATGTTTTCTTTGATTTCGACATTGGATCTGAAAGAGAAAAAACATTAACAAAATAAATTATTGGAATGTCATGTGAATGTTCAGTTCCGGCAGAAAGTGTTAAATTTCACATACAGGGGTATTTTGGGGCGCTGAATTTCCCAAATTTCTACTGCCTTCGACAAAATTACAAACCCATCAGTAGATTTGAGATGCAACAATTTTCCAGTTATCATAATAATGCTCAAATGATTTAACATTATGACATTACCGTACACTGTGCTATTAAAGCAATGAAAACATCGATGTTTGTCTTGGCGGCCATATTGGAATTTAAAATGGCGGCCATACCGTTTGTCAGACATTTCAAATTATTGCATTATTGAACTCAGCATGTCAACATACCCTTGTGTACCAAATTTCAGCGCCACAGGTCATTTAGAACCCAAGATAGGGAATTTCAACATTTAGTCTTGGCGGCCATATTGGAATTCAAGATGGCGGCCGGTCCATTGGTTAGATCTCTTGGATCCGCCAATTTTTGAAATCAGCGCCCCAAAATACCCCTGTATGCGAAATTTCACACTTTCTGCCGGAAATGAACATCTTTTTCACATATCTGCCCCACTAAATATAAATTTATGATGTCATCGCTCATGTGGTCTGGCAGCCATATTGGATCAAATAAAAAAATGTTCAAAAACAGAAGAGTTGCCTCGCAACAAGTTGACTGCGCAGGGTAAGTGTTCGATGAATACCATGTAGTTTTTCTCTGCAACTATTGATCTAATGGACACAAAATTTTCAACATGGGGGCACCTCCTCCCATTTGGAATGATTTTCGATTTTTTTGATTGCCAGAGAGACAGGCAGACTTAATTTTTTTTTTACCTTACTGCGCATGTGTGATTGGGACAAGATTCCATACACTTTGCCAAATTCAGAGCGAAATTACTGCTAAACTGCAGGTTCGTGTTCCGATTCATGTTCTATAGTGTTCAAAATTTAACATTCAATTGAAATTAAGGATCATAATAGATCATAGACTGACGTCTGTAGACAATATGAACCAATTGCTTAACCTCGCTATTCGCTTCGTGCGCAGAGTAAAAATAATGTCGAGAAAGATATTCTGGGGAAATGATGAGCGAGTGAACTGAACCAGCAACGTGGTAAAGTCTGGCCAAGACAGTCATGCACATCAAACTCTAGCCCAGTGAAGATAACATACACAGCACGATTAAATGCCACAGAACAAGTAAGGTACATTGTGAATAAAGGACAGTAATTAGCATTTACAGTAAACAAACCATTAAGCAGATTAGTAAGATCCTCAAATTGGAGAAACACTGTTTTGCTGTTCCAATGCAGGTTCGCATTCAAAGCTGTTTCGTTCATTTCACCTGCATTTGCAGCGCACTTGGGCAGTACGTGGGACGTTCTAAAATATAAAAGATCAACGAATGATATATCCACAGTCGAAAAACGAAATCCCACAGTCGTCCAAGACACACCAACAAGCATAATAGAATGAGTTGTAGCGGCTACCGCTGGGTTTACACAATCGCCTTGCACCTACCAAGGACGCGGAGCGATCACCATGCCGGGCTCGTCCAGGACGCCCGGGCAGGCCCGCGCTCAACTTGCCAGGCCTCGGCCGGGACGCCCGGGCATGCCCGGGCATGCCCGGCCACGCCCGCTCGACTTGCCAGGCCGCGGCCAGGACCCCCGGCCACACCCCCTCTCGCCTTTCCCAGGCAAACGCTCCGGGATAATGTGTGTATATATATTGCTGCCCGATAAACGGGCTTTTCAGAGTACCCGAGTTGTTTTGTGACAATAAAGAAACTCGGACGAATTCCAGCTTTTTGTCGTGTCCATTCTTCCGACTACGTGGGAGCACAGCTCCTTCACCATCATATCTTTTCCTATGAGATGTGTTTCATATTTACACAGAAACACAATTTTAAAAAATAACAAAAAATAAATGAGCAGAGAGACTTGGTGAAGCATTAAATAGTCTGAAACCCCTCAGGTGGTTTAAGTCTGAGTTGAAGGAATTATATTCATAAAATACGTTTTTTATTTCCCTCATTTAATTGATTACCCACACACATATATACAGGGAACTCACGCCCCTCCCCTCCTCGTCCCCCCCCCCCCCACCCCCATGCTCCATGCCGCTCACTCACTCGGAACAACTCACGCCCCTCCCCTCCTCGCCCCCCCCCCCCACCACTCCCCCCCCCCCCCATGGTCCATGCCGCTCACTCACTCGGAACAACTCACGGCCCTCCTTACACCGTTCACTCACTCGGAACATCTCACAGCCTTCTTTATCTATCTATAATTCCAGTAATCTCTGTCTGTACGTTTGTACGTCTGTACGTCTGTTTGTCTGTGACCGCTGTTTCTCGACAACCACGGGTCCGATATACTTTTAACTTGCCAGGTATATTGCTGGGGACCCGAGGATGTGCCTTTTCAAGGTTTCATATTAATCGGACAATTACTTACCGAGCTATGTCCAAAAAACGATTCAACCAATCAGAGAGCAGCGAACGATCGCGTGTGCCGAACGTGGCGGACACACTCTGCCTCGGATGGCACATTTGAGAGCGTATTCATTTATTTCACGTTTGCAAACTATGTTGGCGCTATGTTGGCGTTAAACGATGTTTTAAAACTAATAAAAACCATTTCATGTAAATAGAGGGGGGAGGGATTGTCACTGTACTCGCACGAGCAGATGGCGGAAGTGCCTGACCGCCAAGTGAAGTCCGAGCAACTCGCGGTCGAAGGTACTGTAACGGCGTTCGGGCGGGCGAAGCTGCCGGCTAAAGAACGCCAGCGGTTGCCAAGCTCCGTTTTAAAACTAATTAAAACCCCGGGGGGATTGTCACTGTACTCGCAAGCCGTTCGCCGTTCGCTTTGGCGTTGCGAATGGACCAAAACATTTCATGGACGAAACCATTTCATGTAAAGCGTTCGCCGTTCGCTTTGGCGTTGCGAATGGACCAAAACATTTCATGGACCAAACCATTTCATGTAAATAGAGGGGGGGATATAATTTTAGATATAGATATAGTACGGGCATGCCCTAGTCTATCTATAATTCCAGCAATCTCTGTGTGTGTGTGTGTCTGTGTGTTTGTCTGTGACCGCTGTTGCTCGACAACCACGGGTCCGATATACTTTAAACTTGCCAGGTATATTGCTGGGGACCCGAGGATGTGCCTTTTCAAGGTTTTAAATTAATCGGACAAGTACTTACCGAGCTATGTCCAAAAAACGCTTCAACCAATCAGAGAGCAGCGAGCTATCACGTGTGCCGAACGTGGCGATCAGACTCTACCTCGGACGGCACATTTGACAGCGTATTCATTTATTTCACGTTGGAAAACTATGTTGCCGTTAAACTACGTTTTAAAACGAATTCAAACTGCGATTAAATTAAAACGATTCATCGTAACTGCGACGATTTGCGAACTTCCGGACAGTGAAGACTTCACTTCCGGCAGCCAATCACAGAACGCTTTGTTGCGTAGGCGTGGCAATTTCTAGGCGTGGCGTGGCAAGGCGTAACAAGTAGTTACCGAGCTATGGCGATTTCTTTACCAAACACCGCAAGCCGTTCGCTTTGGACCAAACCATTTCATGTAAATAGAGGGGGGGGGTTCTGTGGTCGTTGCGAATGGACCAAACCATTCATGTAAATAGAGGGGGGGGGGGGGTTCTGTGGTCGTTACTGCCACGTGGTTTCAAAGTTTTTTTTTGTTGTTGTTGTTTGCACGCATGTTTTTTTGCACCCACGTACGGGCACGCCCTAGGATATTTACACACACACACCCCTACACAAATTTTTTTTTTTTTTTTTTTGGCAAGGAACGGGCATCCACGTACGGGCACGTCCTAGCTTATATATAGTACGGGCATGCCCTAGTCTATCTATAATTCCAGTAATCTCTGTGTGTGTGTGTGTGTGTATGCGACCGCTGTTTCTCGACAACTACCGGTCCGATATACTTGAAACTTGCCAGGTATATTGCTGGGGACCCGAGGATGTGCCTTTTCAAGGTTTTAAATTAATCGGACAAGTAGTTACCGAGCTATGGCGATTTCTTTACCAAACTCCGCAAGCCGTTCGCTTTGGACCAAACCATTTCATGTAAATAGAGGGGGGGGGGGGGGGGATTGTCACCGTACTCGCAAGCCGTTCGCTTTGGACCAAACCATTTCATGTAAATAGAGGGGGGGGGGGGGATTGTCACCGGACTCGCAAGCCGTTCGCTTTGGACCAAACCATTTCATGTAAATAGAGGGGGGGGGGGGGGATTGTCACCGTACTCGCAAGCCGTCCGCTTTGGCTTTGCGAATGGACCAAACCATTTCATGTAAATAGAGGGGGGGGATATAATTTTAGATATATATATAGTACGGGCATGCCCTAGTACTGTTAATGCACACGGAAAATCACATTGTTCACACACCACTCACTCGCACAATTCACTCCACAGTTTTCCCTGCTCACTCCCTCATACCACGATATTTTGGTAAGAACAGAATAGATCACCAAATTTGGACCACGTCCAGACAGCTATTTTCATTTGTAAATGAGAAACTGCATAAAAACATTTTATTCACTCAATTTTTGGGCCGGTCAAGATCTGGGGTCGGAACAAATGCCCTATTTGCCCCCGTTATAATCCGCCATTGAGTCAGACAAGCCTGGTGTTGGCTTAGCGTTTAGGGTGCCGGCTTGGGATCCCAGGATCCTGAGTTTGAATCCCGGTCGATCGTTCAATTAATGCCAGGGGGGTTGACTCAGCCTGTCATCCTTCCGAGGTCGGCAAATTGAGTACCAGCTCTGGTAATTGGGGCACTGCATCAGTGGCACTGACGCGCTTCCAGAAAAATGATGCAATCAGCAGCCACAAGCTGCATACGAAATAACAACAACATTGACTCAGACCATAGCCTTTTCAAATAGATCAAACATGTTTGGAAATCAGCAGTTATTTGCATCGCTGATGCATGCCATTCATGCATGTGCAGACTGGGAAACTGCCATTATTTACAGTCTGTTGTGGATTGCAAGGTAACTGCAGTATGTGTAATTTACGAAGGAAAAGGGCCCAGAATAAACAGAAATATAACCCCACCCCACCCAAAAAAATTGGACCGCAGGTCCTGAAGCTCAGCTGGATCAGGAGCAACAGTCACTCAAACCCCCCACAGAGCTCCTTACACCCTGATGTTTTAATGCCGTGAACACACTTTGGTACATCATGGGCGATGAAGGTTGTGATCAAGTTTCATTGGAATTGTTTGTATAGTTTCGGAGAAGAGAGCAAATACCTATCTTGGGGTGGGCAAAAACACCCCTGTAGTTCCCCTTGATGAGCGCAGATTTTTAATGCGGTCAATACACTTTCATGAGGCATCAGAAATGAAGCTTGTGGCCAAGTGAGGGGTGAAAAGGGGACTTGAGGGGGGGCACATCCCGATCTCCCGATGGACCGAGGACCGGCTGAGGATGTTGGACGAGTTACTGACGAAGAAGAAGAATGGCGTCGTGTGCTCTGAGAAAGCGTTGAGTTTAAATGAACAGTTTCGTGTCTATTTGCACTCCATGTTTAATGAAAGTTTATTGAAAATAAAGGATTCGTCACAGACTGACAGGTTCTGCTGCGACAAGTATTTTCACTGAATGGGATATTAAAAGCAGAGCAGAATCCGCAGGCAGGAATCCGCTCCTGTTTACCTCAATCCAAATCGATGTTCTGCGAACATTAATTATTATTATTATTACTAGCCGAAACCCGTGGAACATCCACGGAAGGGAGGATGTGGTGTATGGATAGAGTGTACCAATATGGATGGCATAGGGGATTTGCTTGTCCGAGTAAGAGTTAGGAAGAAAGATGAGAATGAAGAGTGCGTATATTAACAACGTATTTATTGCAATCTACTTAAATGACAACGCTACGATATACTTTTGAAAAATGAATGGATTCGTAATAGGAATCGGCATAGCACCACTCTGGCCATTTTTTATGAGACTATATGGTGTGGGTTGGATTTGTGTGAACAAAATCAAGAAAAAGGCGACACTTTGTAGAATCCTTTGTAGAAAACTTTGTAGAATCCAACTTACACTGTGTATAAAGTGTCACCTCCTGACTTTGTATTTTATATTGTTAGAGACAAAACAAACACTAAATAACATAGCCACATACCAAAAACGTGTATTTTCAATTTTCACTTGTGCAAAAATGCTACTCACAATTACATCGCCTGTGCGTCGGCCTGTGATTGAGCCAGAGAGTTGGCCTGTGAGTCAACTTCCTTTCCAATGTCTGCAAGAATTGAAATACTGATTGTGAATGTGTAAAATTATATGAAAGAAGAACATGCATATCAATAGACGATGCCATTGAAAAGGAGAGCAGCTGTCAATAGAAAAGGATGTCTGACTTATCAATTTGACATTATTGCACAGGAAATGACAAACAAAGAAAGTTCATTTCCATCGGGTAATATTACGATGAGAGATCAGCCGATACCTTTATTATGTCCATCAGCATCCATGGCACTTAGGAAAAAAAAAACCGTGGCATCAGCCAGCCGCAGCCAACTATCACGTACCGTCTCGAAGTCAATGCCATCCTTTTATCTCTTCGTATACACCTCACTGATTTCTACCTTATCGTGAACAGGGTAAAGCCTACTTTGATAATCATGAACGGTGGCAGATGCAGGAGCGAAACGTAAGCGTAGGCCTCGGCCCTACCTATCCAGTTGTTGTTTCCGTTGTGTAAGGGGGGAAAAAAACAAACATTTTGGTCTCAGACCTTTGAGAGTACGTCGTTCCGTGAACTTTTTGAACGGGCCTCGTATGCCATGCTTCGTCAACGTTGGGTTGTTTTAAAATGATTTGAAGGATTAACTTAAGCACCGTGAATAGAGCAGCTACTGATGGGCTGCTGATCGGTTTCACTTCGTTGTTATATATGGAAGAAATTATGGTAAACCCACCTGATGAGGTTAGCGTGCACCGCCATCGATGACACCGGCACAAATGGCGGAACAGATGGATTCTTCTTCATCGCATTGCATCGCATTCTCTTCCTGTGAAACTGTTTCATAGAACTGTGTCGTTTATGTACATTTTTATTTTATTACATTCACGTCGTTTCACATTCTCGACTTCGTGGAGCTTCAATGTGGTTCAAAAAAATAAAATAAAGATGGATTCTTCTTCATCGCATCGCATTCTCTTCCTGTGAAACTGTTTCATAGAACTGTGTCGTTTATGTACATTTTTATTTTATTACATTCACGTAGTTTCACCTTCTTGACTTCGTGGAGCTTCAATCTTTTGTGGTTCAAAAAAATAAAATAAATATGGATTCTTCTTCATCGCATCGCATTCTCTTCCTGTGAAACTGTTTCTCCATTTAACGTTTCCAAAATCAAAACTTCAAAAACTTCTTCACTTCGATTCGAAAAAACTTCAAACTTCAAAAAACGTTCCCAAAACGTCACTCCATTTAACTTTATTAAAATGACGATAAAGACCATTTGACCATCGCCTTCGCCCAGCAGACGCCAATACGATGGTGTCGTAAGATGGCGTCGTATCGGCCGATAATCGGATGCTTTTGGGTCCCAAAGTCGGCGAATTCAGATTTTTCGAGTATGGCTGTACGTGATAAACAAAGAGCGCGGTTCGTAGATGGAAAATGCATTAGTGCCGTGGGCATGGGGTCACTGGGTGCGGCGTAAAAGGGATAACAAAGTCGAGTCCTTACGGTATTATTATATAGATTACGCACGTTAAAATCACCTTATTTAAATTTCACGATGTGCAAGATAAACATTTCACAATTTACCTGGTAATTCTGATCACCCTGGGTCCTGGGACCAGTTTGTGCCCCAAGTCTTTCACGAACTAGGTGGTCATGACTGATGTTCGACTGAAGCTGGTAGAAACTTGGAAATTGATCTGGATCTCAGGGATAGGTCTCCTCACCTTCACAATGGACTCTTTAACATCCACCAACGAGGACGAGCAAACGGGATACCTAAGGGACGGCGGAACATTGGTGCAGGCCCTCCCCATTTATTTATGTTTTCGTGGAGCCCGCCATGTTATTTAAGCGGTGCCGAGCACTCCGTTCCGTTGCATGGGCGGTTTTAAATTTCAAATAAATGTTGTTTGAGCGTTAGTTGCCGCTTGGTAACTGAACACACCTGCTCAGGTGTGCATGCTGTGGTGTTCTTGTGTGGATATTTCCGAATTCCGACAACGTTCTTCAGGAAACATCATCTCAAGGAATGTCGAGTGAAGGAAATGAAACTGAAGATAATCTCCAGAGGTGAGCGCCTTGTATAAGTCCCGACTTCCCCGTTAAGTTTGACGTAAACGGCAAGAGTGACGTCATGCATTGCATTGGCAACAGGGTCGCAACAAAACTGTTACAGTTATCTGTTATTGTGACGTCACGTCGCTTAGGCAATCTGAGCAAACGGTGAGAAGACGTTTGATTTCGAGGAGAGTTAAGAAACATTCTTAATAGATCGAAATGTTTTTGACGGAGATCCTGAAAAGGCTCGAACGGGAGAGGATGGTGAGTTCCACATCGACATCAAATACTGTGCAGACCAAAGAGCTGCTGAATGTTCCATGTGCGGTTGTTTCTTCATTTAGTATGAATGGTCGATCACAGTATGTCAGCATCACGTGCCGTTATCCCGGTCAGAATCCGACACTTTTGTTGTGGGGACGTGTGACGCATTCGCAGCCCTGTGTGCGCGCCTTGCGCATGCGTGTCCGGGTCTCTTCACACAGAACACGTTCGGCATCTATCTATAATTCCAGTAATCTCTGTTTGTACGTTTGTACGTTTGTACGTTTGTACGTTTGTACGTCTGTTTGTCTGTGACCGCTGTTTCTCGACAACCACGGGTCCGATATACTTTTAACTTGCCAGGTATATTGCTGGGGACCCGAGGATGTGCCTTTTCAAGGTTTGAAATTAATCGGACAAGTACTTACCGAGCTATGGCGATTTAGCCGTTCGCCGTTCGCTTTGGCGTTGCGAATGGACCAAACCATTGCATGTAAATAGAGGGGGGGGTTCTGTGGTCGTTGCGAATGGACCAAACCATTCATGTAAATAGAGGGGGGGGGGGTTCTGTGGTCGTTGCGAATGGACCAAACCATTTGATGTAAATAGAGGGGGGGGGATTGTCACCGTACTCGCAAGCCGTTCGCTCTGCCTTTGGCTTTGCGAATGGACCAAACCATTCCATGTAAATAGAGGGGGGGGATATAATTTTAGATATATATATAGTACGGGCATGCCCTAGTCTATCTATAATGCCAGTAATCTCTGTGTGTGTGTTTGTACGTTTGTCTGTGACCGCTGTTTCTCGACAACTACCGGTCCGATATACTTGAAACTTGCCAGGTATATTGCTAGGGACCCGAGGATGTGCCTTTTCAAGGTTTTAAATTAATCGGAGAAGTACTTACCGAGCTATGTCCAAAAAACGCTTCAACCAATCAGAGAGCAGCGAGCTATCGCGTGTGCCGAACGTGGCGAACACACTCTGCCTCGGACGGCACATTTGACAGCGTATTCATTTATTTCACGTTGGAAAACTATGTTGCCGCTATGTTGGCGTTAAACTATGTTTTAAAACTAATGAAAACCATTTGGGATTTGGGGTGGATTGTCACTGTACTCGCAAGCCGTTCGCCGTTCGCTTTGGCGTTGCGAATGAACCAAAACATTTCATGGACCAAACCATTTCATGTAAAGCGTTCGCCGTTCGCTTTGGCGTTGCGAATGGACCAAAACATTTCATGAACCAAACCATTTCATGTAAATAGAGGGGGGGGGGATATAATTTTAGATATATATATAGTACGGGCATTGGCAAGGAACGGGCACCCACGTACGGGCAATGCCCTAGTTGATTGCAAAGCACTCAGTGCATCTCTTCCGAAGTATGTTCCACAAGAACACCCTCAGCTTTATTTATTCGACCGAGCGAGGCTGTTTATTCCAGCTCCGTGAAACACCTGCGACCCATGCCAACAGAAAACAGACTTTGTGGAACACCGGTCGCATTTTACATCCAATCATGTAACTTCCTTCTTTTTTCTTTTCTTTTTTTTTGCATACAAGATCGAGGCTCGTGTAAGAGCTAACATCAATCACAAAAAAAAACGGACACACAAAACAAAAAGGGAGCGGGAGACAAGATGGGTAGAGAGAGGGAAGCACACAAGTACAACAGCGGAGAGCAGGGACATTGGGAGATCTGTGGGAGGGAGAGTGCTTGCTCCCTGAAGCCTTCAATAATTCTCCCTGAGTAGGCGCTCCTACGTTGAAGCTTTCGTGTCGATTGCTCAAGCGGTTACGGAGACAACGAACGTACAAGACAAGAACCAGAAAATCATTTCGTCCTTGTCGCACAGCAAACCTCTCCGACAAATTTCGTTTGATTCTGTCCATAACTTTTTGAAATAACGTGATATATATCATTTTTGGCCCGATCTCTCAATGGTGAAGAATCGCTTAAAAATCTTGTCGGATCCGAATCCGGATTCAAATCTTCACCAAAATCTAATAATTTCGTACTTGTCACACACACAACCTGTCCAACAAATTTCATGTGAATCAGTCCTTAACTTTTTGAGGTACACTATTCACAGACAGACATGGATGAAAACATAATCTCCCTCCCATAACATCCAGAGGAAAAAAGGTCAAAAAGTGAGGGCCAAAGCCGGCAATCCACAACATAGTCAAGGATGGTCGTGGACGCCTAATACTGGTTTATTACACTGCAATTGCTGCCACTATGGAGTGCTCTGTCGGAATCGGAATGAATCTTGAGCCTTTAACCTTGAATTATCCTGATTCCAGCCCTCAACGTTCTTGTTTCAGGGAACCCTGAGTCATCCATCCCTCCTGGGCAAGAAACCTGCAAATAACGGTAAATGTGTTCCTGCTCTGAATACAATTTTCTTTTTCACCTTGAGTCATGTCAAAGGCAAAGGTCATTCCTCTCTGGGGTACATCGATTACAGTAGATCAATGGTCAGGCCTCAAGAACATTGGGTGTGTGTTCATTTACCAAGTTTATTGTGGAGAGATCGCGAAGAGGTTTAAGCATTTGAGCATGCACTCCATTCAAAACCGTTAAGGAACGGCTGGCTAGGCAAGCGCTAGCGAGCTGCTTGGTAAAGGAGCACACCTCCAACTCTTGTGGGGTCTATAGATTACAGTAGATCTTCGCTCAGTTCTGGAAGTAAAACTTTACTTATGGATGTCTGGATTCCTCCAAATTTCTTCGTTTAATGTTGTAAACAGCATAAGCGACTGTTTAGAAAGCTAATCATGTGTGTTTGTGGTTTGTAATATTTTACAAGCCCGGCTTCGCCGCTGTTCGACTTGCAGACTGCGATGCAATTACAATCGTTGATGTTTAAAGTTTCTGTCACATCTGAGTTTAAAGACTGTTGGTTTTCATTGTTTTACCCTCTCCGATAATACGTGCAGATCCTGTTTATAGCTTCAGTCAGCTAAGACCATGCAGTTTTGGTATACCGTCCACCAATCCATGAACGAGCAATTTTTGCAGAGCAGCTGAGGCCATCTATTTTCCACATCCGTGTGGAGTGGGGCGAGAATTATAAGGTTACAATAAATAGGAGATGCACTGTTCATAAGGGAACATAAGGTAGGGGAGAGTGTGGAGGAGAAGGGTATCTTCTCTGATATGCAGCACGTTGCTGCGGGTTACATCATTCCTGTAGGTTGGGACAGGCATTTGTAATTTGTTCAGGGTGCCGATGATAACGCAAACCTACTCTTCATTGTAGGACACCGTGGGATATTTGCTCAGCATGGCTTTTATATTTACAGCGTGGCTCTTAGATGTTCTGATGTACATCAAAGATATTGCAAACAATGGGGTTCAAAAGTTAACTTCCTGATCTTTTCCTCCAACCTATCCCAAAGCGATGAAATGGTACCAGTGGCGGCGTCAGGAAAACGAGGTGAGATGTCCATCCGAACGACTCTGCCATAATTATCCCGTCCTCCAGGTAGCGGGAGATGGGTTTTGCGTGTGTGTGCAGGTTTGCTTGTGCCTCCTGGTTATGACTTTTTTGAAACCATAAGTTGAGCTTTTGTCATCAAATTTTCATAAAGCCTTTATTGTGAGATTATGGACAACACTCATTAAAAATAGGACCACGGGTCCTGAAACTCACATACATCAGCAGCAACTGTCAATGACGTCAAGTTTTGCTGCGGCTGCAATGCCCTCTGCAGGTAAGGGCAGGTATTCTTTGCGTTTTAGGCCTGATTTCAACCAGTTAATGAGCGCAGAAGTTGATGCCGTCAATGCACCTTCGTTAAGCATCAGATATGAAGCATGTTGCCATGTATCTTCAAAATCATATGTTTGGTTCAACCGAAAATGACTGAAGTGTTTACAGACTCGCTGACTTTGGCTTTTGACTTTGGCTTTCACTCACTCTCTGGCTGACTGACTTACCAATGGACACTGGTCAATCACATAAGCTCACCGGACTGAAGTCCAGGTGAGGTAATTTTGTTGCAGTTTTATTCCGTGGCATGAAGTGAAAGGTGGGGTTAAGCAATTTGGTCAGTTTGTCTGTCTGTCCACAACGTCAGTTTATGATCGAGGAACAAGTTAATCCCAATCGAACGTTATGTTTTGAACACGAGTTGCAACATGAATCAGAGACTGAACATGTAATTTAACAGTACTTTGGCCCCGAATTTGTCTTGATCGCTCATGTGCCTAGTGGAGTGAGATCATATTGTCACTCTGCCTGTCTGGCAGTCAAATAAAATTGAAAACAATTTAATCATCAAACTTACTGTTTTTGAGGATGTCAGAAAGGACACAAACAAGCACAAATAACTAATTAACGAAGAACATAACTAATATAATATAATAACTAATATATAATATAATAACTAATGATCATAATATTACTAATAATAACATATAATATAATAACTAATATAACTAATAACTAATAACAAATAACTAACGTGTGAACTAAGGTAGTGTGAAAGATGCTGCATCAACGGTGGTAAACTTTCAAAAAAATTCTACAACTTTTAAAATCGTTTTTATCTTTTTAAAAACTTTTACTTTGTTTCAATTAAAAATATATACTTGAACACTGGAGAACACAAATCGCCCTTTTGGCCACTTTCAAAAACCTTTCCTTTAGCATGAATTGGACAAAATATTACAGCATTTTACATCATCTTCACCAATCCAATTTACCGTTTGCAGCCCATGTCCATGTCCATTTTTCTCAAGAAAGCATGGCGAAAGTATTGTTGCGGTTTTGAGTTTTGGTAACAGTCAGTATAATAAAGGTTAAATTTCCCTCTCATAGTTAGTCACACAAACAACATGTAGCCTCGCGATAGTATAGTTATCTCTTAGTATTTGTGAGCTTAGTCCTTTTCCTATGTTAGTTCTGCGTTGAGTAGAGTAAGGAGAATAGGTCCTACTCCTACTTCCATTGCCTGATCCCGCCTCCCTGGCCTCACGCCTCTTTGTGCGGCCTTCGATTCTTTTGGCGCGAATTAACATGAGGCAGGCCTAGGGGGGTCGGGGCGGGACCGAATGAGGGCGGCAGAAGAGCTGACGGTAAGCGCGAGCCGCCAATCAGGGCTCAGAGGGTGTGGCGGCAGCACTGCGTCACAGGGCGTGGTTGGAAGGTTCGAGAAGGTTCGGGAAGGTTCGGGACGTGTCAATATAAGCGGTTGCGCAAAGCTCCCAAGAGGACTGATGAGGAGGACTCGCGAGCACCTGCATTGAAGAGAGCAGTAAGAGGACTGGGTTGGCATTGAGTGGAGAAAGACGCACATGAACCAGGATACACGCTCACATGAAAGCAACGCTCTGTTGAGCTTGAAGCTGAGCCACGTACAGTGCATTGAGTTACGCGAGTGATAATGTGCTGTGTAACCGCCAGCCGCGCTGAGAGACGCGTATTTTCCTTCCTACCTCATCGGCTGCCTTTTGTTCGGGAGACGCTCTACGAGGATCCTTCCATCGCCTGCGTGCCTTCTTCGCGGGACGTGCTGGGACCGTGGAGAGCCGGACATGGCTGTTCCTGGACGACTAAGTCGGCGTGTTTGGCTGGAACATCAAACTGCCTGCAATTCCCTGTGTGGGTGTGATGGGCCCGAGTCTGGGGGTTCAGGATAAGACTGATTAAGTGCTTCTCTGTGTCTCTGCATACCGATCATTGTACATACGTGTGGGAATAATAATTAAACCTGTGTTCTTCCTTCCATTCGATCGTTCTTGTGATTTCCTCATTGGCTAAGCGTGGTACGAGTAGAACCGCTTTAATCGGGGTCCAAAATGTAACGGTAAATGCACGGACCACGTGGTACTCAATCCGCTCATTGTACCAAAATCACACGTGGCACGTGCGAGGCTTGCTTCCCCGCTTCCGTGGCAGTGCAGGGATTTAGGTACGAGCGAGACTTGGTCCCAAAACCCTACCTTGCGTTCGCCCGGAAGAGGCATTTCAAGTCTCTCGGTTCCGCCAAGCCCAGAAAGAACAAGGGGCTTAATCCCCCCTCAGTAAGGGTAAGAAGGGCGGCGGAGAACCGTAACAGTATTCTATGAACTCTCCAGTTGTTTTTTAAGCTGTTGCCAAGAAGGGTGTGCAATGTCGTAATTTGTGTGCGTGTCTCTGCAGTTGGTGCACAGCCCACCACCATTGGAAACAAATGCATCCTGTCTGCTGAGTACCCCAGCTCAACCAGGTATCGTATCGGGTTATTTGCATTCAGAAAAAAGGAAAAAAACAGCCATCAGGTTGTACTTTGAGTCATTTATTCCTTTAAAATAATCTCAAACACTTTTGAAGTTTTCTTTTGCAGGCCTAAAATTCTCTTTGTTTTCTCATTTCAACGCTTTCTCAAGATCGTATTGAAAATATGTTGATGAGGAAACATTGGCTCCAAAGACGAATACATTTTTTAAGAGAACGTGTCTCTGGTCACTGTGCAATTTCCCGTCGATGAGATAGTTTTCTCCATTTTTGTTCAACCCCGTCCCAAAGACTGCAGCATCAGTGATAAGAACCACTCCACTCTGGCAAAACCCAACTTTGAACTTAAACCGGCAGCCCTGATTCACGACTGTTCATTTGAAGGTACCGTTCATTTCTTGCACCCACTCATACACTCTCTATTGGTTTTTATTCTTTGTTACGGGAATAACTTCTTCTTTTTTTTTTTTTGTATACAAGATCGAGGCTTGGGTAAGAAACCAACAAAAATCACAAAAAAAACTGATACCGGTGTGTACCCTGGATAAGAATAGGTACACCGTATCCCTGCGTGTCGTAAGAGACGAATAAGAGGGTTGGCGTCAGGAAGGGCATCCGGCCATAAAAACATTGCCTCAAAAAGGGAACCATGACAATTACAACTACATATGGGCAGGGTACAGCCCGAAGTGGAGATCGGTTTCTGAGGTTTGGGACATGGAATGTAGGGACAATGACAGGGAGATCAGGAGAAGTGGTGGAAGTATTGGTCAGAAGAAGAGTGGACATATGTTGTGTGCAAGAGACGAGATGGAAGGGAAGTGGTGTGAGAATGGTGAAGGGTAGGCAGGGACAGAAATACAAGTTTGTGTGGCAAGGCTGCCCAGAGGGCGTGAATGGTGTTGGTGTCCTGTTTTCTGAGGAGTTTGTAGACAGTGTGGTGAGTGTGACTAGAGTGACGTCATCTCGGGATATGCTCCGCAGGTTGGTCGAAGCGATGAAGAAAAGGACAAGTTCTGGTGTGCGATAGAGAAGCTGATGGAAAACGTGAAAGATGAGGAAGTTGTTGTGGTAGGAGGAGACCTAAATGGACATGTGGGAAGGAGTATGGATGGTTTTGACGGAGTTCATGGGGGTTACGGATATGGTGTGAGAAATGGAGAAGGTGAAAGGATTTTGGAGTTTGCTGATGGAGCTGAATTGTTGATTTGTAATACTCAGTTCCAGAAAGAGGATAATAAGCTTCTTACATACACGTCAGGTGGGTCGACGACAACCGTTGACTACCTGATGGTGCGTAGGCGAGATAGGGGGCACCTCCGGGACACAAAGGTGATCCCGGGGGAGGAGGCTGTTTCACAGCACCACTTGGTTGTCTGCGACGTAAGGGTGAAAGGTGCGAGGAGAGCTCGGCGGGTGAAGTACCAACCGAGAATGAAGGTGTGGAGATTGAAAGAGGTGACAGTAAGGGAGGCATTAAAAGAGAGGCTGAGTAGGGTCGAGGATGATGTGGTTGAGCTTGAAAGTGGTTGGATGTCAATGAAAGCTTGTCTGTTGGGAGCCGTTGGTGAGGTATGTGGATGGACAAAAGGACCACCGAGGCACTCGGAAACATGGTGGTGGGATGATGAAGTTGGAAAGAGGATTGACGAGAAGAGGAAGAAGTTCAAGGAGTGGCAGAAGGCGAAGGGTACGGGAGCAGAAACAGCAGAGCATGAAAGTTATAAGGCAGCCAGGAAGGCTGCAAAGAAAGAGGTAGCAAAGGCGCAGGAGGCATGTAGGAAAATGTTCGGAGAACGCTTGGATTCGGAAGAGGGTCAGAAAGCAGTATTCAGGATTGCAAAGCAGATAGCGAAAGAGAGGTGTGATGTGATGGGGGTGAGTTGCTTGAAGGATGAAGTGGGACAAATCGTTGTCGACCCAGATGTAATTAAAGGAAGATGGAAAAGATATATGGAAATGCTGTTGAATACAGAGAATGAATGGGATGGCAACATAGAGAGTAACCCTGTTTTAGGACCGGCAGAGAAGATAACTGAGAAGGAAGTTGAGGAAGCGATAAAAGCAATGAAGGGTAGAAAAGCGGGAGGGCCGACGGGAGTTGTGGGAGATATGTTGAAGGCAGCAGGAAGTTGGGGTGTGAAGAGAATGACAGAGATCTGTAATCTGGTGGTGAAAGAAGGCCGCATTCCAGTGGATTGGGAACTGAGTACCCTCATTCCTCTATACAAGGGGAAAGGTGACCCTCTGGAGTGTGGCTTGTACCGAGCGATAAAGTTATTGGAGCATGGAATGAAGGTATTGGAAAGGGTGTTGGAGAGGAGGATAAGGAAGAAAGTGAAGATCGACGAAATGCAGTTTGGGTTCATGCCAGGAAGAGGAACGACAGACGCGCTTTTCATTGTGAGGCAGTTGCAGGAGAAGTACATGGAGAAGAGGAAGAAGTTGTTTCTTGGGTTTGTTGATCTGGAGAAAGCATTCGATAGGGTACCACGCAAAGTATTGACATGGGCATTGAGGAAGTTAGGAGTGGAGGAATGGTTGATCAGAGTAGTGATGGCAATGTACAAAAGAGCGCGCACAGCTGTAAGGACGAAGGACGGGAACAGTGGTGAGTTTGAGGTGACGGTGGGAGTGCATCAGGGGTCGGTACTAAGTCCACTACTATTTGTAGCTGTGATGGAGGTGCTGGCTCAGAACGTAAAGGAAGGTTTACCTTGGGAGTTGTTGTATGCAGATGATCTGGTGTTGATTGCGGAAAGTATGGATGGACTGAAGGAAAAGATGAACACGTGTAAGGAATGTATGGAGACAAAAGGTCTGAAGGTGAATATCGGAAAGACGAAGGTGATGGCAAGTGGTAAAGCATGTGGTGAGGTGGAAAGAACTGGGAAGTGGCCCTGTGCTGTGTGTAGGAAGGGTGTCGGATTGAACTCCATTCAATGTACAATGTGCGCTGAGTTGGTTCATCAAAAATGTAGTGGTCTGAGAGGGTCATTAACCAGTGTGGCAGCTACATTCAAATGTAAGGTGTGCACAGCGGGAGCTGCAGATGGCGGAAATGTTGAGTTGGATCTTGGAGACGGCGTGAAGCTGGAAGGTGTGAAAACATTTTGCTACCTCGGAGACATGCTGAATGGAGAAGGTGGATCAGACTCGGCAACGGTTGCTCGAGTGAGATGTGCATGGAAGAAGTTTCGGGAACTGGGTGGCGTGCTGATGATGAGGGGAGTGTCGTTGAAGCTGAAGGGAAAGGTGTATGCTGCATGTGTGAGAAGTGTTATGATTTATGGGAGCGAGACATGGGTAATGAACGTAGAGCAGCAACGAAGGTTGGAAAGGGTGGAAATGCGAATGGTTCGGTGGATGTGTGGAGTATCGTTGAGAGAGAGGAAGACAAATGATGAATTGCGAAAGATGATGGGAATAGAGTCTGTGATTGATGCTGTGAAGAGGAACAGGTTGAGATGGTTTGGTCATGTGTTGAGGAAGGATGAAAGTGACTGGTTGAGAAGAGTGATGGAAATGAATGTAGAAGGAAGCAGAGGACGGGGAAGACCGAAAAAGACTTGGCTAAAGATGGTGGAAGAAGAAATGCGGGCAAGGGGGTTAACAAGGAGAGATGCAGAAAATAGGGCAAAATGGAGAAGATTGTCATGGGGACCGCAAGGCTAACCCCCGCTCTAGCAGGGAAAATGGCCTTTAAAATGCATGTTGTTGTTGTTGTTGTTACGGGAATTACCTTTTTTTTTTTTTTTTGTATACAAGATCGAGGCTCGGGTAAGAAACCAACAAAAATCACAAAAAAAACTGACACACAAAACATACAATAAAGGGAGCGGGAGACAAAATTGGCAGAAAGAGGGAAGCACAGAAGTACAACAGCAGAGAAAAGCGACAACGGAAGATCAACTCCGTCGGAGGGTGGGGGCTTGGGGGGGAGGAAGCATGGAAAGGTGGGGGTGGGGGGTGGGAAAGGTATAAAACACATGGACACTGCTAGAACTTCCAGGAAAGAAAGAAGTCGGTATTTCAAAAAAAAGTGGATCTGGGGTGACTTGACGGGGGTAGAAGAGATCAAGGTTTTGGATGGGGGAAGATAAGAGAGGGTGGTGAACAGCTGTTTTAAAGACATGGAGGGAGGAGTGGAATTGAAGAGAGTGAGGGAGTTTGTTCCAGATGTGGGAGTAAAGAGGAATAAAGGAGTGAAGGTGAGAAGAGAGTCTAGATTTTGGCAGTTTAACCATAAGAGGGTTGCTGGCAGATCTTGTGCGACCTGCAGGAATATTTGGGGGACAGAGCACAGAGAGAGCTGGGGGAGCAAGGCCAGATAGGAGTCGGCAGAAGACAGAAAGACCACCAACCTGCCTGCGGTGAGTGAATGAAAGGTCCTCGGAGTCAGCTTCATCGCGGGAGATTCCAATGATTCTGAAAGGTTTGGTTTCAACAGCGTGAAGCCGCGCTGAATGTGAGGCAGGAGCACCAGCCCAGAGGGGAGAACAGTATTCCATTGAGCTGCGGATGAAAGCGTTGTATGTGGTGAGGAGCTCAGGTGTGCCAAGGAAGGACTTCACACGATAAAAAGCTAATCATGTGTGTTTGTGGTTTTTAATATTTTACCAGCATGGCTCTGCCACTGTTAGACTTTGTCTCGTTTCACAGTAACTGCAGACTGCGATGCAATTACATACGTTGATGTTTAAAGTTTCTGTTACATCTTATGGTCAGATGTGTGAGCCACACATGGACAGATGGCAGATGTCAAATGTCAGATGTGTCAGATGATGTTAGATGTGTGATTAACGAGCTTTTTAAAAATACATCATTGATTCATATTTAGAGTGGAAAACATTTATTTCCCCATTTGCATCATCCTGAGTTTAAAGCCTGTTGGTTTTCATTGTTTTATCCTCTCCGATAATACGTGCATATCTTGTTTATAGCTTCAGTCAGCTAACACCATGCAGTTTTGGTATACCGTCCACCAATCCATTGACGAGCAATTTTTGCAGAGCAGCTGAGGCCATCTATTTTCCACATCCGTGTGGAGTGGGGCTAGAATTATGAGGTTGCAATAAATAGGAGATGTACTGTTCATAAGGGAACATAAGGTAGGGGAGAGTGTAGAGGAGATGGGTATCTTCTCTGATATGCAGCACGTTGCTGCGGGTTACATCATTCCTGTAGGTTGGGACAGGCATTTGTAATTTGTTCAGGGTGCCGATGATAACGCAAACCTACTCTTCATTGTAAGACACCGTGGGATATTTGCTCAGCATGGCTTTTATATTTACAGCATGGCTCTTAGATGTTCTGATGTACATCAAAGATATTGCAAACAATGGGGTTCAAAAGTTAACTTCCTGATCTTTTCCTCCAACCTATCCCAAAGCGATGAAATGGTACCAGTGGCGGCGTCAGGAAAACGAGGTGAGATATCCATCCGAACGACTCTGCCATAATTATCCCGTCCTCCAGGTAGCGGGAGATGGGTTTTGCGTGTGTGTGCAGGTTTGCTTGTGCCTCCTGGTTATAACTTTTTTGAAACCATAAATTGAGCTTTTGTCATCAAATTTTCAAAAAGCCTTTATTGTGAGATTATGGACAACACTCATTAAAAATAGGAGCACGGGTCCTGAAACTCACATCCATCAGCAGCAACTGTCAATGACGTCATCAAGTTTTGCTGCTGATGCAATGCCCTCTGAAGGTAAGGGCAGGTATTCTTTGCGTTTTAGGCCTGATTTCAACCAGTTAATGAGCGCAGAAGTTGATGCTGTCAATGCACCTTCGCTAAGCATCAGATATGAAGCATGTTGCCATGTTTCATCAAAATCATATCTTTGGTTCCCCGAAAATGACTGAAGTGTTTACAGACTCTCTGACTTTGGCTTTTGACTTTGGCTTTCACTCACTCTCTGGCTGACTGACTTACCAATGGACTCTGCTCAATCACATAAGCTCACCGGACTGAAGTCCAGGTGAGCTAATTATGTTGCAGTTTTCCTCCGTGGCATGAAGTGAAAAGTGGGGTTAAGCAATTTGTTCAGTTTGTCTGTCTGTCCACAACGTCAGTTTATGATCGAGGAACAAGTTAATCCCAATCGAACGTTATATTTTGAACACGAGTTGCAACATCAATAAGAAACTGAACATGTAATTTAACAGGACTTTGGCTCCGAATTTGTCTTGATCGCTCATGTGCTGAGTGGAGTGAGATCATATTGTCACTCTGCCTGTCTGGCAGTCAAATAGAATTGAAAACAATTTAATCATCAAACTTACTGTTTTTGAGGATGTCAGAAAGGACACAAACAAGCACAAATAACTTATTAACTCATGACATAACTAATATAATATAATAACTAATATATAATGTAATAACTAATGATCATAATATTACTCATAATAATATATAATATAATAACTAATATAACTAATAACAAATAACTAACGTGTTAACTAAGGTGGTGTGAAAGACGCTGCATCAACGGTGGTAAACTTCCAAAAAAATCTACAACTTTTAAAATCTTTTTTATCTTTTTAAAAACTTTTACTTTGTTTCAATTGAAAATATATATTTGAACACTGGAGAACACAAATCGCCCTTTTGGCCACTTTCAAAAACCTTTCCTTTAGCAGTAATTGGACAAAATATTACAGCATTTTACATCATCTTGACCAATCCAATTTGCCGCTTCCAGCCCATGTCCACGTCCTTTTTTCTCAAGAAAGCATGGCGAAAGTATTCTATGAACTCTCCAGTTGTTTTTTAAGCTGTTGTTTTCATATAGTTTCGTTCGAGTACAAATCAGATGCGGATGGGCTTTTCATTTTAAGATACATTTTTAGTTTTTTTCACTTTTATTGCTTGAGCTGTAACAAAATTAAGTTCGTCCTGTTAGCCAGTTCGTCTTGTTTGTTTCAGAATGTTTCATGTTCATTTCTATTGATCTTCACACCTTTTCACCGAAAGGACTATTGTAATCGATCTGGACGTCAGTGAGTGTGTCCACGCACAGATCTACCTTGATATAGATCGTTTACTCTCAGCCATTCCTGAAGGGATGAGAGAGTCTATTGTCGTCTATCTGTCAGTCAGTGAGTGTAACTTCGTACAGAGATTTACTTTTGAAATAATAATTAATTATATCGTATAATTATCTAGTGGTTGGTGTTATCTATCGTATATTATGATATCGTATATTATCGATATCGTGTCGATAGAATTATCTATCGCATAATTATCTATAAGCCTGGTGTTGCCTTAGCGGTTCGGGTGCAGGCTTGGGATCATAGGATCCTGGATTCGAATCCCGATCTATCGCTGAATTAACGTCAGGGGGGTTGACTCAGCCTGTCATCCTTCCGAGGTCGGCAAATTGAGTACCAGCTTGCTGGGATGAATGATCACGGTGTGTACCCCGATTTAGAATAGGTACACCATATACCTGCGCATCATAAGAGGCGACTAAGGGTTGGCGTCAGGAAGGGCATCCTGCCATAAAAACATTGCCTCAAACAGGGAACCATGAGGTCATGGGGCCCGCAAGGCTAACCCCCGCTCTCGTGGGGAAAAATGGCGTCAAAACGATCATTCATTCATATTTCATTCAATTATCTATGATTATATGATATAACTAGCACAGCACCTGGTAGCGAGCATACCTCCGCCTGGTGAACAGTTTACGTTTTGTATCCCACTGATAGGCCGGATCTGGATTCGGACCTGAACCAAAATCTAATCGGCTTGTTCTTGTCACCTAACCAACTCGTTCCTCCATGTTTATTCATAACTCGTCCATAACTTTTTTAAATATCAGGTTATATATCAGTTTTAACCCGATCTATCAATGGTGAAGCATCACTTAGAAAAATTAAATAATTCTCATATCCGAATCCATTTTCAGATATTCACCAAAATCGAATCCATTAGTCCTTGTCACACACACAACCTGTCTACCAAGGTTCATCCAAATCCGTCGATAACTTTTTGAGATATCCTGCTATGTATCATTTTTGGCCCAATCTCCCAATGGTGAAGAATCACATAAAAAATTGTAGTAGCCGGATCCGAATCTGGATCTTCACCAAAATCTAATCATTTCATCCTTGTCACATACGCTACCTCTCTGCCAGGTTTCGTCCGAATCCGGCCACAACGTTTTTTGAGATACTTGTTCACAAACAGACAGACAGACAGAGGTGAAAACATAACCTCCATCAACCTTTGGTCGCGGAGGTAATAATATTTCCCCGTCTCCCTCACCTCTTTTTGTCTGTTAGTTGCCGGTTAGTTTGTTCCTTTCCTGTTTCGTCCCCGCTTTTCCCCTTCCCATTCTAGCTGTGTTACATTCAGTTTGTCTACAAAATTGTACATACTTTTCTGCAAGTGCATGATGGTCTGTGGACCAATATACAATATAATCAATGTAGATTTTTTAAAAATAGGGGCAATACCCCCATGGCACTCACCTGGTAGAATAAGACAGTATTCTACACTGACTAAAGGTATTTTAAACAGTATCACAGTATTTTAAGCCAATTTCAATGGTTGCTTGGAGACAGGGCAGCATGTACAATCATATACTAAAGTAATCATAAGACTTTAAACAAGCAAACAAAAAAAATACCTATTTAAGGGGGTTAACCCTCCCTCCCCTCCTTCCCTCCATGACTACCTTAGGGCCTGATTTTTTTTTTAATTCCGTGAACAAGCTTTGATACATCACGGGTGATGAAGGTTGTGATCAAGTTTCATCGAAATAGTATGTGTAGTTTCAGAGGAAAAAGCAAATTCCTATTTTAGGGGATGGAGGGGTCAAACTTGGATCCACTTTGATCACGGTAGTCCCCCGAAGACCTCGACAAACTTGAGTTGCAGCATCCGAAATATCATTTGTGCCAAGTTTCGTCACAATCACAACAGCAGTTTTGGAGAAGAAGTTGCAAGTGTTTACGGACTGACGGATGGACGACGCGCCATAGCATAGGCTGACCGGAACTACGTTCCAGATGAGCTATAAAAAAAACATGCCAAGAAAGGTGTGCAGTGTCGTGATTTGTGTGCGTGTCTTTGCAGTTGGTGCACAGCCCACCACCTTTGGAAACGGATGCATCCTGTCTGCTGAGTACCGCAGCTCAACCAGGTATCGTATCGAGTTATTTGCATTCAGAAAATTCAGGTTGCACTTTTTATCATTTATTCCTTAAAAATAATCTCAAACCCTTTTGACGTTTTGTTTTGCAGGCATAAAATTTCTTTTTGTTTTATTATTTCAGTGCTTTCTCAAGATCGTGTTGAAAATATGTTGATGAGGAAACATTGGCTCCAAAGACGAATACATTTTTAAAGAGAATGTGTCTCCGGTCATTGTGCATTTTCCCGTCGATGAGATAGTTTTCTCCATTTTTGTTCAACCCCGTCCCAAAGACTGCAGCATCGGTGATAAGAACCACTCCACTCTGGCAAAACGCAACTTTGAACTAAAACCGGCAGCCCTGATTCACGACTGTTCATTTGAAGGTACCGTTCATTTCTTACACCCACTCGTACACTCTCTATTGGTTTTTATTCTTTGTTACGTGAATAACCTTCTTTGTTTTTTTTTTGGATACAAGATCGAGGCTCGGGTAAGAATCCAACAAAAATCACAAAAAAAAACTGACACAGAAAACATACAATAAAGGGAGCGGGAGACAAAATTGGCAGAAAGAGGGAAGCACAGAAGTACAACAGCAGAGAATAGGGACAACGGAAGATCAACTCCGTCGGACGGTGGGGGCTTGGGGGGGAGGAAGCATAGAAAGGTGGGGGGGGGGGGTGGTAAAGGTATAAAACACATGGACACTGTTAGAACTTCCAGGAAAGAAAGAAGTCGGTATTTCAAAAAAAAAGTGGATCTGGGGTGAATAGACGGGGGTAGAAGAGATCAAGGTTTTGGATGGGGGAAGATAAGAGAGGGTGGTGAACAGCTGTTTTAAAGACCTGGAGGGAGGAGTGGGATTGAAGAGAGTGAGGGAGTTTGTTCCAGGGATGGGAGTAATGAGGAATAAAGGAGTGAAGGTGAGAAGAGAGTCTAGATTTTGGCAGTTTAACCATAAGAGGGTTGCTGGCAGATCTTGTGCGACCTGCAGGAATATTTGGGGGACAGAGCACAGAGAGAGCTGGGGGAGCAAGGCCAGATAGGAGTCGGCAGAAGACAGAAAGACCACCAACCTGCCTGCGGTGAGTGAATGAAAGGTCCTCGGAGTCAGCTTCATCGCGGGAGATTCCAATGATTCTGAAAGCTTTGGTTTCAACAGCGTGAAGCCGAGCTAGGTGTGAGGCAGGAGCACCGGCCTAGAGGGGAGAACAGTTTTTCATTGAGCTGCGGATGAAAGCCTTGTATGTGGTGAGGAGCTCAGGTGTGCCAAGTAAGAACTTCACACGATAAAAAGCTAATCATGTGTGTTTGTGGTTTATAATATTTTACAAGCCTGGCTACGCTGCTGTTAGAGTTTGTCTCGTTTTACAGTAACTGCAGACTGCGATGCAATTACATACGTTGATGTTTAAAGTTTCTGTTACATCTTATGGTCAGATGTGTGAGCCACACATGGACAGATGTCAGATGTGGTCAGATGTGTCAGATGTGTGATTATCGAGTTTTAAAAAAATACATCATTGATTCATATTTGGAGTGGAAAACATTTATTTCCCCATTTGCATCATCCTGAGTTTAAAGACTGTTGGTTTTCATTGTTTTATCCTCTCCGATAATACGTGCATATCTTGTTTATAGCTTCAGTCAGCTAACACCATGCAGTTTTGGTATACCGTCCACCAATCCATTGACGAGCAATTTTTGCAGAGCAACTGAGGCCATCTATTTTACACATACGTATGGATTGGGGCGAGAATGTATGGAGTGGGGCTAGAATTATAAGGTTGCAATAAATAGGAGATGTACTGTTCATAAGGGAACATAAGGTAGGGTAGAGGGTAGAGGAGAAGGGTATCTTCTCTGATATGCAGCACGTTGCTGCGGGTTACATCATTCCTGTAGGTTGGGACAGGGATTTGTATTTTGTTCAGGATGCCGATGATAACGCAAACCTACTCTTCATTGTAAGACACTGTGGGATATTTGCTCAGCATGGCTTTTATATTTACAGCGTGGCTCTTAGATGTTCTGATGTACATCAAAGATATTGCAAACAATGGGGTTCAAAAGTTAACTTCCTGATCTTCTCCTCCAACCTATCCCAAAGCGATGAAATGGTACCAGTGGCGTCGTCAGGAAAACGAGGTGAGATATCCATCCGAACGACTCTGCCATAATTATCCCGTCCTCCAGGTAGCGGGAGATGGGTTTTGCGTGTGTGTGCAGGTTTGCTTGTGCCTCCTGGTTATAACTTTTTTGAAACCATAAATTGAGCATTTGTCATCAAATTTTCAAAAAGCCTTTATTGTGAGATTATGGACAACACTCATTAGAAATAGGAGCACGGGTCCTGAAACTCACATACGTCAGCAGCAATCGCCAATGACGTCATCAAGTTTTGCTGCTGATGCAATGCCCTCTGTCGGTAAGGGCAGGTATTTTTTTGCGTTTTCGGCCTGATTTCAACCAGTTAATGAGCGCAGATGTTGATGCTGTCAATGCACCTTCGTTAAGCATCAGATATGAAGGATGAGGTCAAGTTTCATCAAAATCATATGTTTGGTTCAACCGAAAATGACTGAAGTGTTTACAGACTCTGACTTTGGCTCTTGACTTTAGCTTTCACTCACTCTCTGGCTGACTGACTTACCAATGGACTCTGCTCAATCACATAAGCTCACTGGATTGAAGTCCAGGTGAGCTAATTATGTTACATTTTTATTCCGTGGCATGAAGTGAAAAGTGGGCTTAAGCAATTTGTTCAGTTTGTCTGTCTGTCCACAACGTCAGTTTATGATCGAGGAACAAGTTAATCCCAATCGAACGTTATATTTTGAACACGAGTTGCAACATGAATCAGAAACTGAACATGTAATTTAACAGGACTTTGGCTCCGAATTTGTCTTGATCGCTCATGTGCTGAGTGGAGTGAGATCATATTGTCACTCTGCCTGTCTGGCAGTCAAATAGAATTGAAAAGAATTGAATCATCAAACTTACTGTTTTTGAGGATGTCAGAAAGGACACAAACAAGCACAAATAACTAATTAAGGAAGAACAGAACTAATATAATATAATAATTAATATATAATATAATAACTAATAACAATAATATTACTCATAATAATATATAATATAATAACTCATATAACTAATAACAAATAACTAACGTGTTAACTAATGTGGTGTGAAAGACGCTGCATCAACGGTGGTAAACTTCCCAAAAAATTCTTCAACTTTTAAAATATTTTTCATCATTTTTGAAAACTTTTACTTTGTTTCAATTGAAAATACTAGGGCATGCCCGTACGATATATATATCTAAAATTATATCCCCCCCCCTCTATTTACATGAAATGGTTTGGTCCATTCGCAAAGCCAAAGCGAACGGCTTGCGAGTACGGTGACAATCCCCCCCCTCTATTTACATGAAATGGTTTGGTCCAAAGCGAACGGCTTGCAAGTACGGTGACAATCCCCCCCCCTCTATTTACATGAAATGGTTTGGTCCAAAGCGAACGGCTTGCGAGTACGGTGACAATCCCCCCCCCCCCCCTCTATTTACATGAAATGGTTTGGTCCAAAGCGAACGGCTTGCGGAGTTTGGTAAAGAAATCGCCATAGCGTGCACAAATGCGCAGGAAAGCGAAAGAATCGCAAATTAGTTTTAATTAGTTTTAAAACATAGTTTAACGCCAACATAGCGGCAACATAGTTTGCCAACGTGAAATAAATGAATACGCTCTCAAATGTGCCGTCCGAGGCAGAGTCTGTTCGCCACGTTCGGCACACGTGATAGCTCGCTGCTCTCTGATTGGTTGAATCGTTTTTTGGACATAGCTCGGTAACTACTTCTCCGATTAATATGAAACCTTGAAAAGGCACATCCTCGGGTCCCCAGCAATATACCTGGCAAGTTTAAAGTATATCGGACCCGTGGTTGTCGAGAAACACAGACATACATACACACAGAGATTACTGGAATTATAGATAGACTAGGGCATGCCCGTACTATATATAAGCTAGGACGTGCCCGTACGTGGGTGCCCGTTCCTTGCCAAAAAAAAAAAAAAAAAAATTTGTGTAGGGGTGTGTGTGTGTAAACATCCTAGGGCGTGCCCGTACGTGGGTGCAAAAAAACATGCGTGCAAACAACAACAACAAAAAAAAACTTTGAAACCACGTGGCAGTAACGACCACAGAACCCCCCCCCCTCTATTTACATGAATGGTTTGGTCCATTCGCAACGACCACAGAACCCCCCCCCCCCTCTATTTACATGAAATGGTTTGGTCCAAAGCGAACGGCTTGCGGTGTTTGGTAAAGAAATCGCCATAGCTCGGTAACTACTTGTCCGATTAATTTAAAACCTTGAAAAGGCACATCCTCGGGTCCCCAGCAATATACCTGGCAAGTTTCAAGTATATCGGACCGGTAGTTGTCGAGAAACAGTTGTCAGCTCGTAACGCGCTCAGCTCCGCTCGCGCTCACATCGGCCACGCCTACGCAACAAAGCGTTCTGTGATTGGCTGCCGGAAGTGAAGTCTTCACTGTCCGGAAGTTCGCAAATCGCAGTTAGGATGAATCGTTTTAATTTAATCGCAGTTTGAATTCGTTTTAAAACATAGTTTAACGGCAACATAGTTTTCCAACGTGAAATAAATGAATACGCTGTCAAATGTGCCGTCCGAGGCAGAGTCTGATCGCCACGTTCGGCACACGTGATAGCTCGCTGCTCTCTGATTGGTTGAAGCGTTTTTTGGACATAGCTCGGTAAGTACTTCTCCGATTAATTTAAAACCTTGAAAAGGCACATCCTCGGGTCCCCAGCAATATACCTGGCAAGTTTCAAGTATATCGGACCCGTGGTTGTCGAGAAACAGCGGTCACAGACACACAGACACACAGACACACAGACACACAGACACACAGAGATTGCTGGAATTATAGATAGATATATTTGAACACTGGAGAACACAAATCGTCCTTTTTGCCACTTTCAAAAACCTTTCCTTTGGCAGTAATTGGACAAAATATTACAGCATTTTACATCATCTTGACCAATCCAATTTGCTGCTTACAGCCCATGTCCATGTCCTTTTTTCTCAAGAAAGCATGGCGAAAGTATTCTATGAACTCTCTAGTTGTTTTTAAAGCTGTTGCCAAGAAGGGTGTGCAATGTCGTAATTTGTGTGCGTCTCTGCAGTTGGTGCACAGCCCACCACCTTTGGAAACGGATGCATCCTGTCTGCTGAGTACCCCAGCTCAACCAGGTATGATATCGAGTTATTTGCATTCAGAAAAAAAGGAAAAAACAGGCATCAGGTTGCACTTTGTGTCATTTATTCCTTAAAAATAATCTCAAACTCTTTTGAAGTTTTCTTTTGCAGGCCTAAAATTTCTCTGTTTTCTCATTTCAACGCTTTCTCAAGATCGTATTGAAAATATGTTGATGAGGAAACATTGGCTCCAAAGACGAATACATTTTTTAAGAGAATGTGTCTCTGGTCGCTGTGCAATTTCCCGTCGATGACATAGTTTTCTCCATTTTTGTTCAACCCCGTCCCAAAGACTGCAACATCGGTGACATGAACCACTCCAATCTGGCAAAATCCAACTTGAAACTCAAAGCAGCAGCCCTGATTCACGACAGTTCAGCTGGAGGTACTGTTCATTTCTGACACCCACTCGTACACTCTCTATTGGTTTTTATTCTTTGTTACGTGCATTACTTTTTTTCTTCTTTTTTTTGTTTACAAGATTGTATTGAAAATATGTTGATGGATGAGGAAACATTGGCTCCAAAGGCGAACACATTTTTTAAGAGAATGTGTCTCTGGTCGCTGTGCAATTTCCCGTCGATGACATAGTTTTCTCCATTTTTGTTCAACCCCGTCCCAAAGACTGCAACATCGGTGTTATAAACCACTCCACTCCGGCAAAATCCAACTTTACACTCAAACCGGCAGCCCTGATCCACAACTGTTCCTCTGGAGGTACCGTTCATTTCTTACACCCACTTGTACACTCTCTATTGGTTTCTATTCTTTCTTTCGTGAATGACATTATCACAATTTTTATTGTTAATTTATCTAAGGCTTACATGGAGGAGTTCGTATTACACATATTTCACTGGTGTGCACACTCATTTTAAGCTGTCTAGCCTGGGTTTGAATTTTTTTCTTTCTTGGTATACAAGATTGAGGCTCGTGTAAGAGCTAACATTAATGACAAAAAAAACAAACGGACACATACAGTCACTTGAAAAATTAAGTACACCCCATGTACAGTTTTGGCTTTTTCAACATATTTCAACACACTGCTATTTGATCTTCATTTCAACAATATTGATAGATAAAGGTGATATAATATAACAAATATCATGAAACATTTCCATTTTGTCGTCCATTGTATAATTTAAATAAACATAAATGCAAATTTCGCATGTGGAAAAAGTAAGTACACCCTTGGCTCTAATAGGTGGTATTGCCCCCTTTGGCAGAAACAACCTCAAGTAGGCGTTTCTTATAACTGTCTACCAGTCTCTGACATCGACTCGGATAAATTTTTGCCCACTCCTCCATGCACAATTCTTTCAGCTGTGCGATGTTTGAGGGGTTTCTTGCATGCACAACCACCGTTTAGAGGCCATTTTTCCCCGCAAAGCGGGGGTTGGCCTTTTCGGGGACCGTGGTAGTTGTTGTTTTTTGGTCCCCTTTTTGAAGCAATGTTTTACGGCCGGATGCCCTTCCTGACGCCAACCCTTTTTGCCGCCTTCAACGACAAACAGGATAAACAGACAGTTTCTTGCATGCACAGCTCGTTTCAAATCCCCCCACAACATATCGATGGGATTTAGATCCGGGCTTTGACTTGGCCATTCCAGAACCCTCCATTTCTTTCTTTTCAGCCATTCCTTGGTGGATTTACTGGTATGCTTAGGGTCATTGTCATGTTGCAAGGTCCACCTTTGGTTGAGCTTCAACTCTCCAACAGATGGCCTCACATTATCCTCAGGCACCCTCTGGTACAATGAAGAATTCATAGTGGATTATATTATGGTGAGCTGCCCAGGCCCTGATGCAGCAAAGCTGCTCCAAACCATAATATTTCCACCACCATGCTTTACAGTTGGTATCAGGTTCTTGTGGTCAAATGCTGTCTTTGGTTTTCGCCAAACATGTCTTCTGGTACTGTGGCCAAATAGCTCTACCTTTGACTCATCTGTCCAGAGCACATTGTTCCAGAAGTGCTGGTCTTTGCCTAGGTGTTCATTGGCAAACTTTAGTCTTGCCCTGATGTTCTTTCTGGACAGCAAAGGTTTCCTCCTGGCACACCTCCCATGTAGATCAAATTTGTGCAGCCTCTTTCTAATGGTAGACTCGTGCACTTTGACATCAACAGTGGCAAGAGCTACCTGTAGGTCCCGTGATGACATTCTGGGGGTTCTTAGAGACTTCTTTCAGCATCTTGCGGTCTGCTCTCGGGCTGAATTTGCTGGGGCGGCCTGGCCTGAACAAGTTGGCAGTTGTTTGGAATCTTCTCCACTTGTCGATGATCTTCCGGACAGTCGAACGATTGATTTCAAATTGTTTGGAGATCTTTTTAAATCCCTTCCCAGACTCGTAGGAATATATAACCTTCTTTCTGAAGGCCTCAGAGAGCTCTTTTGATCTAGGCATGGTGATGCCGCACACTTCAACAACAAAGAGCAAACCAAACTAAATGTCTGAGGTTTAAATAAGACAGGTTCCTCCAAGATCCTCTCTAACGATGTTCTAATCATTTGCACCTGAGCTGGTGCACCTGATTCTAATTTTAGGTATTTGAAGTCGTGATAAATGTAGGGGTGTACTTACTTTTTCCACATGCGAAATTTGCATTCATGTTTATTTAAATCATACAATGGACTACAAAATGTAAATGTTTCATGATATTTGTTATATTATATCACCTTTATCTATCAATATTGTAGAAATGAAGATCAAATAGCTGTATGTTGAAATGTGTTGAAAAAGTCGCAATGAAAGAGTGAAGTTGAGCAGAGAGTCTTGATTTTGGCAGATTCACCAGAAGAGGGTTGCTGGCAGATCTTGTGCGACCTGGAGGAGTATTTTGGGGGACAGAGCACAGACAGGGCTGGGGTGGGGGGGGGGGGCTCGGCCAGATAGGAGTCGGTAGAAGACAGAAAGACCACCAATTTCGACCCAGCTATGAAATGGCATTTTGGCGTTTCATGGGCAGGACGATACATCAATGTGTGTGCCGGCCCTTGGATGGACATTGAACTGGCATCACATCTGCCACCATTTATTGGTTGACATTGAAGATCCCGCAGTGTCCTTCGCGAAGAGTAGGCGAGCTATTGCACCCTCAGGCAATGATGCTGCCCTGCAGCCTTGGGTTGCATACAAACGAAGATCACTGGGAGGATGGAAAGATCGGTGTTTTTGCCTTGGATGACATTACAGGGGTGAGTGTGAAAAATAAAAAATGCATTTGGGATTTGGCCCCCCGCTCAAAGGATCACGAGCGATGTTCTTGGATGGGAACACCACACACATCGGTTTATCTGGATTATTTTGAACATTATGCTATTCGGCAAGTCACAATGTGTGCTGAAAGGGTTGTCTGCTTTTTGAGTTGTTCCACTCATACATACATAATTAGATCACATGACTGTGTGTAGATGACCTCATAAGGGACATTTGCACAATTCTTTACAGAATATTTCACCTTTAAAACACTGGAATGCAGATAAATGTTTTTTTTCTTAAAGCAAAACATTGTCTGATTTTTGCATTACAAATGTGTTGTTTAGTCATGTGGTGCATGCCCGTCTGCTAGACAAGATATAGCTGGCTGTTGCTCTTCTTTTAAGTGGTTATTTTACCTCAACTCACCCCTGCAAACAGGTGGTCGTCATCCGATGAGAGCAAATAAAAACATCCAGCAAGATGACTCTGGGTCCATCATGCCTGTGCCACTAAAGTTGGTGGATTACTTTGTACGTACTTACATCATCTTTGCCATCCACTTTGCCTTCACTCATTACATACCTGCCTGACTCAAAGGAACCAAGCAAACCGATTACTGTGCAAACCAGACCGCTCTACGTACATACACTGCATTCTTATATTTATGATGTACATGATGGTGATTTTTTTTTACTAATCCAAACTCTGATCTCCATCCATCATTATTTCCACCATGATCCCCACAACCTCTAAAGGCACATCCATCCTCCATCTACATGCAGCGCGTATCATCTTTGACCTTTCCTAGAAGCCCATGGTATTCACTGATCCAACGCTCATGACAGCAAGTGATGCTGCCAACGTGGCTGTTTCTGTACCAACTGTGACGTCCGACCGCAGAACTACATCACATCATGTCTTTCGCCGACTTCTACTCCACTTTCCTTGCATTATTTGGTCTGTGACACTTACTAGGTTCTCCTCCTTCATCATCACACATGCCCACACGGCCACATCACCTCAACCTTTTCCTCATCCCTTCTATCATTCATTGTAAAATAGGGAAAGATGATATTATTGATGGTTGGGATTACTCAAAGATAATCACTGCTATGATTTCTGGAGGAATGTAGACTCTACACTTTTTTGATACCTCACCAAACTGGCATACAGTTCCTCTGCACTGGCAGCTGTAATCATAAGGTTATCTGCAAACAACAATTCCAATGGCAAGCCTCTTCTTGCATGTGCATACAGTACATGGATTACTTCAATAAAGAGTACAGCAGATAGATGACAAAATTGTGCCTTTGATGATAAAACCAAGCCACTTGGCATGATGTAAGGAATATTAAATATATCCCGAGGGAATATTGTTGGCTATTGGGCCATTGCACATTTGTCCTGTGGCAGCCATTGCGGTGAAACTGATTGAAACCATAAACATAATGACACAAGCAATCCTGCTTCAAACTGTATACATCACGTTCATTCGATCTGAAAAATACCAAACAAAAAAGGCATTTTACATTAGGTCATGAAACATTAGGTGATGAAACTTCTATTGACGTTGGGTCATGAAACATATATCTTGACGATCATCATGACTTCGACAAATCATTAATTGCACAAATCGATCATCCATCTTACTATAATTCACCAAATGTCCGTCCGTCTGTCTGTCTGTCCGTCCGCTCCCAGGTACCGCAAAAACGGCTGAACCGATCGCAACGATACACCTCCATGCCCGTGGGATTCCCACGTGTGACCCCACTAGTATTCATAATACAATGTCCAACACAGTACAACGTTCATTATAAGAAACAACATTGATGCACAATGTCCACCATTTGTCCATAAAAGCATCACTTTTCCATTCATAAACTCACTTCTTTGGAAGGATGCTGGTAGGCCTATCTCTCGGTTTAGCAAACAAAAGCAGTTTAAGATGAACACTCTCTAAACTACATGGTCCAATTTCCTTCAAACTCTGCAAGCACTGTCTCCACAGATGACATATTTTTCTGGTCTACCCACCGAGTTAGAGACATCACGACTTTGAGATTGTTCCACACTCGTGTACACGTGGTCACATGACGTTGTTTGCATCGACCTCACAAAGTGTGTCACAAAAAAACATTATTCCCAAATATCATCCATTTTGATTTCCTCCATGAAACATCTTCCCCCCGATGGGGAATACACCTCATCTAGTCAGCTAGTTACCTTCTGCTGGATATATAACAGCAATCTTCGTGATTGGTCGCCGATACTCAGTTGACCATTCTGTGCCTTACTTTGACATTCCTGATTTTTTTCCGTCAGAACCAGGATAAACCTGGACAACACTCCACATATTCCACTTTCTTCTGACAGCATTTGCGTCAAAAAGCATGACCACATCCTCTTCATGAACATTTAGTCTCTCCACATTCCTCATTTTTGTGGCACCAACAATGGGAACATGTTTCTGGTCCAGCGTCTCCAAAGCGAATCGACTACCTTTTACACACACTCGACTCGATGCCTCGGATTGCGTGTCTCTCTGAAGGGTCCTTGAGGGACTTCACTCGATGCTCATCTGAGCAGCATATCGTTTGGGCACAGATACACTCCACCATCTGGGTAATTGGGAACATGGCCAATGGCACATTGGTTGGCTAGGTTTGCTACATTCAGGCATGTGTATAGCTCAAAGGGCGTTAAAACCTGATCTCCGATGGCCTTTCTCAGTGCAAACTTACAGCCTTTCACCAGGGATTCCGCAGAGCCATTCTGGTGTGACGCTGCTGGGGTGATAAACCTCCAATCCATACCTCGTTCTGCACAAAACTCTCAAAGTTGATCATCACTCCATCCCTTTATCTCTCTACATTATAAAAGAAAGTTTTTGTTTGTTTGTCTGCGCAAGCTAATCTCCTGAACGGTGAAAGATAGAAGGAAACCTCTCATATATAGGTTCTCAAAGTGGTCCCTACACGTGATCCAAACTCTGATCTCCATCCATCATTATTTCCACCATTATTACCCCCCAGTGGGCACTGGGAACTTTCAGGGGGGCGCTCGAGAGTCCACGGGTGGTAGGGGGGCACTGGCAATGATTTGGGGGGCACTGGCGATTTAGAGGAGCAGCGGTGATTTGGAGCACTCATTGGGCTTCCTGCAGTCTGAACAGGTTACCCAGCGCCATTCGGCAAATTGGCCATCCAATCAACGACCACATTCTTTCCCCCTTCGCATGGTTTTTATGATCCCATATTCGCTGATGTCGTGTCGGTATTTTCTTGTCCATACATGCTCATGCAACAAACATGATAGTGTGTGACACCAGCGAAATACTATTGCTTGCCACAACACTAATTTTTGTCACGTGGTGCCATTTCAACCAATCGGCTTGCAAGAATCTTTTTATGCAGGATATAATACTGTTGCAGTTTTAGAACCCACACTTTCTTTTAAATATCCCATCATTAAAAGGTTAAAGGTTGCACCCCAGAGTTAGGCCACAAGCAACACATAGGCCACCATAGGACTTCAGTTATTTCATTAGTATGTGTTTAGATAAGGCCGTGTTTCCAATAGTTGAATCTGCGTTGTGCCAATTAAATAAGAGTAGGTCCCCAATCCATTCATTTTGCAATCTCCCTCTCCAAGCGACGCCATTACACGCCCTCCAGTCTGCCCTATGGTTCGCCCAATTTGATACGCGCCTCTGCCAGCAGCGGCAGCCTTCGCTGCCCGTGCGCTCGCTCAACGCCGCCATAAGACACGCGGTGAGGCCCGAGAAAGGGAGCGGAACGCCAAGAAGAGGGTGTGGCCACATCATCCAGCCGTCAAAGGCGGAGCCGGTAAGCCCTCACCAGCCAACCAGGGCTGAAGGAACTTCTCCGACAGGCTTGGCTTTTGGGCTCGTGGAGCGTTTTGCTGGTCGAGATATATAAGCGAGCGCAAAGCCCTTTCAAGGACTGGTTGGAGGCGTGCGCGTTGTAACAGGACTCTTTCTGGACGAATGCGTTTTAATTGCTTTGCGAAGGGACTTTACCGGGAGAGCGCACCTTTGGCTTACTTCATGAGATATACGGCGCGCTGATTAAGAGGACTTTGGAGAGGGGGCGTTTGGCACGAGAGAGCACATATTACGTATGCAGCGTACCAGCTTCCGCCCCGTTATATACATTGTCCGGACGCGTTCCACTATACGCGGAGCTGCCTGCCAGGTTTCGCCGCTGGACCAAAGCCTGGACTGGGGCCGACCGGAGCCTGGACCCAATCGCCGGACCTTCCACCCAACCATCTACAATCCCCGTGTGAGTGT
Source organism: Myxine glutinosa (assembly GCF_964187855.1). Lineage (NCBI taxonomy): Eukaryota > Metazoa > Chordata > Myxini > Myxiniformes > Myxinidae > Myxine > Myxine glutinosa. The sequence continues at coordinate 85,053 of NW_027617746.1, forward strand.
GTATGTTTGTCCTGGGTACTAAGAATAAGACTGTTTTAAGACTGCCCTGTGTAACTGCTTCTTCCTCTTCCTATCCTGTACATTCTTTCGTTTCCTCTTCTCCTTCTTGTACATTGTGAATAAATTGCCCTGTTCTTTCTTGGTTTCCTCTTATCCGATCGCATCCTTCTTTTCTATCATTGGGTAAATGTGGCATGATAGTAACCGCTTATAATCGGGTTTAGTCCCATTGTTAACGGCTCGGATCGCGGATTGCTATCTGCTCGGCATTTTCCATCATATCCGTGGTTCGAGCGGGAGTTATTTCCCTGCTTTACGGTCGGGTTAGTAAGTAGGTATTTGTGACTACTTTGACCAATAACCCTACCTAATACCGACCGGAAGGAGCGTATAACTTCCAGGACTCGGGTCGGCAGGACTCGGGTCGGCCAGATAGAAAGACAAGGGGATTAACTCCCCCCCCCCCCCCCACCCCTCATAAGGGGAGAGCGCTGATGTCCGAGATCCGTAACAATTGGTAGTCAGGAGTTGGGATTTTGAACCTGGGACTAAATTTGCTTGACAAAATTTTGGACACCAATTGTGCTATTGGCCGCAACAATTGGTGTCGGGGAGTGGGATTTGGACCCGAACCAAATTTTTTATATTTTGAAAAAATTTGGTCAATTACGAGCGGCCGAAATTTTATATAACATCTAAATTTTGAATCATGCCATGGATAACCATGGCGATCGGATGTGGGGGGAAATGAGGGGGTAGAGGAAGGGTTAGAATTAACCCAGGACCCCAGGGAAGAACAATTGGGAGAGATGGAGGAGGAAAATGAAGAAGGTGCGGTAGTGGGGGTTGCAGGCGCACAAAATGGCGGCGCCTCGCACGTGGCGACGAGGGCCGTGCCCTCTGCGCAAGTGGGATGGACGGATATGCAAGCTCTCATGGCGCAGATTCAGGCAGCCATACAAATGGCGGGGGACAGGACGCAGGAACAAATTGGGGGATTGAGTAAGGAGATGGGAGAAATGAGGGCCGATAGTAAGCAATTGGGAAATCAAATTGGGGGATTGAAAGAGGGGTTAAGTAATTTGGAAAACAGAATGGGGGAGCAATTGGGAAGTCAAATTGGCGGGATTAGAAAGCAAATTGGGGGGATTCGAGAACAAATTAGGGGGCCATTTGAAGGTCGTGGGTGGCCAAGCCCAGGAAATAAATGAGGGGTTAGCGAGGGAGAAAGCCAGATATGAGATAAAACAGATGGGGAAGGACAGAGACAGCAGATCAAGCGGAAAGGTTGCGGGGGTATGCGATGGGGTAGCGCGGCTTGAGAAGCGCGGGGAAAGCGAGGCTGAGCAAGGCATGGTTACGTGGACCGGGGTAGAAATCACGACTCGGGGGATAGAGAAGCCGATGACCGCAGAATTAGAAAATTTGATTTTATAAGCGCCAGCGGTCATCGAGCTTAATAAAGAAAAAGAATTAATTCAAATTGAAAAAGAAATAACCGAAATTGGGATTGGAGAGACGGCAGGCATAGGGGCATTATCGGAGATGGAGATGGAATGCGCGCAAAGTTTGGATTCGCATCATGATGCCGTACTTATTAACCAAATGGAAAGTTTGCAGGTGGTGGAGGAGCGAAGAAGAGGAAGCGCCAAGGTGAGTAGGGTGGTGTATGGCGCGAAGAGGTTTAGCGCGAGAGGATTTTTCGCGCGCTTGGGATCCCGGCATAACCCGGGCGCTCGTAGAAGGTCTGTGGTGCGCTGTGGGAATGGAAATGGCACGCGTGTGCGAATGGCGCCGGAGCGCGAGTATGAAACCGAGAGCGAGGGAGAATGCACAAGGGAGTGTATGTGTGAGAGTGAGTGTGATACAGAGAGTGAGATGGATGGAGAGAGTGTGCGAGAATGCACACCTGGGATGGATGAGCGTGTGCGAGGAAGCACACCTGAGTTGGTTGTGGAGAGTGTGTGGGGATGCACATCAGAGCGCGTGATTAGGTGTGTGACAGGAGATTGCCCACCCGTGGGTAGGTGTGCACTGAGTGGGTGTGCAGCAAAAGAGTGCACACACAGGGGTGTTACAGAGGATGTAACCAGAGAGTGTGCAAGTGGTATGGGTGCGCCAGGATGTGTGCGAGAGAGGTGTGTAACAGAGTGTGCGAATAGAATGAGTGTGCCTCAGTGGTGTGCACCTGAGTGTGGAGCGAAAGAGAATGCACGAGCGAGTGCAATGACGGAGTGTATGGGATGTACGAGAGGCGTTAGAGCGCAGAGTTTTGCGAGAGAGAAAAGGAACGCGTGGTGTGAGCATGTGAGTCAGGCATCGACGCTGACCGGGGCAGCGCTTAGGCCGACGTATAGCCGACGCGAGCTCTCGGGGCATGGTGTTCTTTGTGTGCTGCGGGGGCCGGCGGGCATCGTTGCCGCGGCGCTTCTGCAAGGAGCACCATGCACGATTCGGGCCGGGTCGCGCCCTGTATGGTCGGTGCCGCGTTGTAGCGGCGACCGACACGATTCCGGGGGAGAAAGGCCAGGTCTGACCTTCGCCCCCTGGCGGGCGCGGTGTTCCGACCGGGGGAGGTTGGGTCATCGGGCCGGAGACCGAAAGGGTCCGCGCCAGGATGGACCTTGGAACCTTGGCCCGAGTATGCCTCCTCCCCAAAGTCGAAAATGCCGGACGGACCCAACCTACAGGAGACAGAGCATCCGCACGCATTGCTCGGTTTATCGAAGCCGAGCAGTAAGAATGTACTCCCGCACCAAGAGGCTCAGAGTAGTGGACGAGTAGTAATGGCGATAGTGATGTAGAGGGAGGGTAGCTCTACCATCCCTCACATCCTTGGGGCAAAGGAGCTGTAGTTTTATGGGGTTTGGCGGTATGAACTAGCCAGGGACGGTTATGATAATGTTTAGGATCTATAAATGACTATAGGTGACCAAGAGTTAAGTCGTGACATTGTACGAGTAGTGGGGACGTAGGTAGATTAGATGGTTGATAATGACGAGGGATGTGCGTAGTATAAGGGATGACGGGGAAGCATGAGTTTTAGGGGGAAACCAGTTAGCTAGATGATGCTGTGTGTGTGAGAAATAGTGTTGAGACAAGTGGAATTGTGGTTGAGGTGTGTGAGCACAAAAGGTGTGCCAGAAAAGAGGTGTGTGGAATAAATGGTGTGGAGTGAGTGGAGTGTGGAATGAGTAGTGTGGGATACGTGGCATGGAGTGTATGGTGCGAAGGAGTGGATGGGGGAAGGATGGACCCCCTTCACGAATACCCGGTGGAGGGTAGTTTAACGTTAGGTAGACCGAGTACGAAAAATTGGTTGGATATTGATATCTGTGGTGCGGAAAGTAGCAGAGTACTGCTTGGATGGGTGCATTAGTGTGTGTAATGGCTGGGCGTGTGGCCTGTTAGTGCATATGGTTGGTTGAGCACTCCGCCACTGGTAGTCTGTCGGCCAGGTGAGGCCGCATGTAGGCTCTGGGAGCCAGGTAGAGTCAGAGTTTTGTAGAGTTCAGCGTGACCCGAGGATCCCAGGAGAGGACCCGGGTAGCCCAGTGCCAGAGAGGGCATAGAGGGGGTAAGCGCCAGGAGGGCCTTCCCCAGGATAGTGTAGTTGAGGAGCTAGGCAAGCTCGGGTGGCGAAGTTCAGTGGCGGAGGTGCGCCGGTAAGTAGGACCTGCTAGGAGAGCCACACGACCCAGCCCCGAAATTGTGCGAGGGCACAGGTAGAAAGATCGGGGGAGTGAGACCCCAAATTGGAGAGTGCCACAGTATGGTCAATGGGAATTGGTTTTTCGATCCGCATGGAGTAATGATGGCCAATGGATTGGCAGGGCAAGACCCCGGGTAATTTAACTGTGTTAATGTCATTTAGAAGCATAGTTAGGATAAAATCTCTTCGCACCACCCGCATCCACTAACCGAGGTGATAGGACTCCACACCAGGTTTTGCGAATTGTTTGGAATGAAAGACGCATCAGGACGTGGGTGAGACATTGTATGTGATTCCATCTCTTCCTCCTTAGGAGGGATTGATGACGAATTTGGTATTAGGGGATGGGAAAGACAAGACGGTCGCGACGAATTTGTAAATTGTGTAAATACGGGGTAGAGGCAAGGGTAGAGTAGATGGACATGGGGGGTGGCGAACGGTTAGGGACGAGCTTTCTCAGGTCGCTCTCCCACGCCCTTCATGTCGCATTGCCTTGTTTTTATTTGTACCCTTGCGCCCTTGCCCCTCGCTAACTCTGCTTTGTCTTCCTTCCCCACTCATGGACCATATTTCGTCCGAGGGGAGTGTGCAGGTGCCCTGGATTGTGCGGCCGCACCCTTGCTGCCTACTGCCTGCACTGATGCACCATATGGACCACACGTTCTGTGGTCTGGCACCACTTATGGACCACACGTTCTGTGGCCTGGCACCTCTGCTGGGACCGACCATTGTTGCCAGCGGTGTCTGGCTTGTGGACCACGGTTTAAAGTGGCATCTATGCCCAGCAGTGGACCACCTGAGTTGGCCCTGCTGGCCACAAATAAAAAAGCGGACGCGGTTTGTGCCCTTTTATTAAATAACATCAAGCAAGAAGATCAAGCCAAGATACATCGGCCCAGCAGATAAGCACAAGACAAGGCATCATTCATAACTTTGAAATGTTTTGGTGCATTTTCATGATGGTGCTTTTTGGTGCATTTTTTTATTATGGTGCATATTGGTGCATATGGGTATGGTGTATCGGTGCAGTGCATTGCAATGGCATTTTCCTCTTTTCAAAAACATCTTCCCTTTTCCCACAAAAGAAAGGTCCTGGGTTACAGTGTAAATAATTCGTAGTGTAATGTAAATAATGCTCCCCACCGGCTCGATGTGTAGTTTGAAGACCAATCCGTAATTCGGTTAATTGTGGGCATGAGTCAGTTAGGTAGGACGCAACGCAGCAGGTGGGACATATCTAGTGTTAAAACTGTCGCACTCAGGGTGAGGTTAAAAGTAGAGGGTGATCACACGTAAGTGTCACATTAATTTAAAAGATAGCCCTTTTGTTTCAGCTCGGTACGAGCCTGGAAAAAGGGGGGGTGCCGTGTTGCGGTTTTAGAACCCACACTTTCTTGTAAATATCCCTTCATTAAAAGGTTAAAGGTTGCACCCCATATTTAGGCCACAAGCAACACGTAGGCCACCATAGGACTTCAATTATTTAATTAGTACGTGTTTAGATAAGGCCGTGTTTCCAATAGTTGAATCTGCGTTGTGCCAATTAAATAAGAGTAGGTCCCCAATCCATTCATTTTGCAACCTACCTCTCCAAGCGACGCCATTACGCGCCCTCCAGTCTGCCCTATGGCTCTCCCAATTTGATAGGCGCCTCTGCCAGCGGCAGCCTTCGCTGCCCGTGCGCTCACTCAACGCTGCCATAAGACACGCGGTGAGGCCCGAGAAAGGGGGCAGAACGCCAAGAAGAGGGTGTGGCCACATCATCCAGCCGTCAAAGGCGGAGCCGGTAAGCCCTCACCAGCCAACCAGGGCCGAAGGAACTTCGCCGACAGGCGTGGCTTTTGGGCTCGTGGAGCGTTTTGCTGGTCGAGATATATAAGCGAGCGCAAAGCCCTTTCAAGGACTGGTTGGAGGCGCGCACGTTGTAACAGGACTCTTTCTGGCGGAATGCGCTTGATTGCTTTGCGAAGCGACTTGACCGAGAGAGCGCACCTTTGGCTTACTTGATGAGATATACGGCACGCTGAATAAGAGGACTTTGGAGAGGGGGCGTTTGGCACGAGAGTGCACATATTACGTACGCAGCGTGCCAGCTTCCCCCCGTTATATAAACTGTCCAGACGCGTTCCACTATACGCGGGCTGCCTGCCAGGTTTCGCCGCTGGACCGAAGCCTGGACTGGAGCCGACCGGAGCCTGGACCGCATCGCCGGACCTTCCACCCAACCATCTACAATCCCCATGTGAGTGCGTATGTTTGTCCTGGGTACTAAGAATAAGACTGTTTTAAGACTGCCCTGTGTAACTGCTTCTTCCTCTTCCTATCCTGTACATTCTTTCGTTTCCTCTTCTCCTTCTTGTCTTCTTCTTGATCAACAAACCCAAGAAACAACTTCTTCCTCTTCTCCATGTGCAGGAGAAGTACATGGAGAAGAGGAAGAAGTTGTTTCTTGGGTTTGTTGATTTGGAGAAAGCATTCGACAGGGTTCCACGCAAAGTATTGACATGGGCATTGAGGAAGTTAGGAGTGGAGGAATGGTTGATCAGAGTAGTGATGGCAATGTATAAAAGAGCACGCACAGCTGTAAGGACGAAGGACAGGAACAGTGGTGAGTTTGAGGTGAAGATGGGAGTGTATCAGGGGTCGGTACTAGGTCCACTACTATTTGTAGCTGTGATGGAGGTGCTGGCTCAGAACGTAAAGGAGGGTTTACCGTGGGAGTTGTTGTATGCTGATGATCTGGTGTTGATTGCGGAAAGTATGGATGGACTGAAGGAAAAGATGAACACGTGGAAGGAATGTATGGAGACAAAAGGTCTGAAGGTGAATATAGGAAAGACGAAGGTGATGGCAAGTGGTAAAGCATGTGGTGAGGTGGAAAGAACTGGGAAGTGGCAATGTGCTGTGTGCAGGAAGGGTGTCGGAGTGAACTCCATTCAATGTACAATGTGCGCTGAGTGGGGTCATCAAAAATATAGTGGTCTGAGAGGGTCATTCACCAGTGTGGCAGCTACATTCAAATGTAAGGTGTGCACAGAGGGAGCTGCAGATGGAGGAAATGTTGAGTTGGATCTTGGAGACGGCGTGAAGCTGGAAGGTGTGAAAACATTTTACCACCTCGGAGACATGCTGAATGTAGAAGGTGGAACAGACTCGGCAACGGTTGCAAGAGTGAGATGTGCATGGAAGAAGTTTTGGGAACTGAGTGGCGTGCTGATGAGGAGGGGAGTGTCGTTGAAGCTGAAGGGAAAGGTGTATGCTGCATGTGTGAGAAGTGTTATGATTTATGGGAGCGAGACATGGGTCATGAACGTAGAGCAGCAACGAAGGCTGGAAAGGGTGGAAATGCGAATGGTTCGGTGGATGTGCGGAGTATCGTTGAGAGAGAGGAAGACAAATGATGAATTGTGAAAGGTGATGGGAATAGAGCCTGTGATTGATGCTGTGAAGAGGAACAGGTTGAGATGGTTTGGTCATGTGTTGAGGAAGGATGAAAATGACTGGTTGAGAAGAGTGATGGAAATGAATGTAGAAGGAAGTAGAGGACGGGGAAGTCCGAGAAAGACTTGGCTGAAGATGGTGGAAGAAGAAATGTGGGCAAGGGGGTTAACAAGGAGAGATGCAGAAAATAGGGCAAAATGGAGAAGATTGTCATGGGGACCGCAAGGCTAACCCCCGCTCTAGCAGGGAAAATGGCCTTAAAATGCATGTTGTTGTGTTGTTGTTCTCCTTCTTGTACATTGTGAATAAATTGCCCTGTTCTTTCTTGGTTTCCTCTTATCCGATCGCATCCGTCTTTTCTATCATTGGGTAAACGTGGCACGATAGGAACTGCTTATAATCGGGTTTAGTCCCATTGTTAACGGCTCGGATCACGGATTGCTATCCGCTCGGCATTTTCCATCATATCCATGGTTCGAATGGGAGTTATTTCCCTGCTTCGCGGTCTGTGTTCGTAATTAGGTATTTGGGACTAAATTGACCAATAACCCTGCCTAATACCGACCGGAAGGAGCGTATAACATCCAGGACTCGGGTCGGCCAGATAGAAAGACAAGGGGATTAACGCCCCCTTGTTAAGGGGAGAGCCGACGTCTGAGATCCGTAACAATACACTCGATTCGTGCTGGACTATTCAACGTGCCTGGGTCAACTTTACAGCCTGGCCTTGCCAGCACAGACATTGGGCAAGGTATGAACAGTCAGTGTTAGCGCTGGTGTCAGTCTTTCGACATTTTGGCGTGTTGATGTCGTTATTCAAAAAAGCTTCACGTCCGGTCGGCTTCAAGATGTCGGCCTCAAAGAAAAAGTGTCGTCAGTATTCCGGTGAATACATCAAGTATGGATTCATTCCATCTCCGACGTACAAACAGTTACCGATGTGTTTGTTGTGTGGTATCAAGCTGTCCAATGAAGCAATGAAACCATCTCGACTGAGCGAGCACCTGAGTAAAAAGCACAGTGATAAGGCTCGCGCAGAGGTCAGCTATTTCCAATCGCTGAAAGAGAAATTTGAGAAGCGATCCACGGTAAAGACGATGTTCGAAGCCAGCCAAAAGCTCGTGGATAAAGGACTGGAAGATAAACCCGTTTCCATGCCCTCTTCTCAACAGTGGTCGAGTTTCTGTCGGAAATTGATACGGAGCTATCGGAGAAAGTGAATGCGATTGAGCATGATGTGGCTTACTGACATATTCAGGAGCCTGAATGATGTCAACAAACAACTCCAGGGTGACCATATGACGCTGATTAAAGCAAAGAAAGTGATTCGGCACGTTCTTAACCAATACTGTAGGCATATTTGTCATGAAAAAAAAATTCGTGTATTTTTTTTGTTTAAAGCAAAAAGTCACTTGATTTTGTAAGAAGGTATCATAAGCTTTAAAAAAATTTAGGGTGGCATTTTTTCTGAACATTCTAATGGCCTGATATCCAAGATGGCCGCCACCGTAGCAAAACGCCCTAAATTTGACGCTAAAATTAACTTAATGTGGTTTAAATATTTTTGTTTTCAGCATGAACTGCTTGGAACTTGTATATAGAGGTGACTATAATAACAATAACTTCCACTTGACTACTAATCTTTTTATTTTGCACAATTTCAGACAGAGGCTGCCTTTTTTATTTCAACATGGCGGCCGGAAAATTGACGTTCGAATCCAGTCACCGGCAGCAGTTTGTTCGCTTTATAGTGTTAAGGTTCCACTTGTCCATTTTATGGTGTACTAACATATTCTTTTCTTCTTTTGCAGGTTGCAAGTACCCACAGCAACCATCACCCAGGATAACATAGCTTAGAGACCTTAGATTAACCAAAATGGCAGAGTCTTCATCTAACAAGAAGTCAAAAACGGTGGATTTTGAACTATGCTTTATTTGCCAGTTGAGCAGCAAGCAAACAGATTATACAAACTATGTGCTTCGTCCTTCTTTGCCTTCAGTAGAGAAAGTAATTACAACAACTGATGTTCGATGTTTATATGGGGAAACAGAATTCTCTACATTAAAGAATCGCATAAAAGGTTTGTCAAACTCAGTGCAGTATTTCACGAGCATGGAAACCCATTTGAATCCACTGATGAGGATGAGATCGACAACCTGCTCACCAAAGCAGTTATGAATGAAACTGCTACCAACGACATCCTTCGGCGTGATGAGATTGGGCAACAGATGTTTGAAGGTTTCGTCACTGAACGCCTAACGGAAGGAAAACTTTCTGTGTGGGACAAAATGACCAAAAAGAAACTGGGTACCTTCAAAAGTGCCAATGCAATGGCAGAAATCCGAATGGGAGACAAGGTGGTCAAAATCAAAGAAGAGCGAGGACTGTTGCAACGGTTCATTGTTATTTCAAGAAGTCGACCAGAGCTGAATCTCAAGGAATGCATCGGAACTTATGAGTTTGGTGTGGTGCCTCGATCACTATTTGCTTCAGATGGATCCCTCCTGCTGGCATACGATAAGGCATCAATACTTCATCATCTTGAGAAGCTGGACAGTAACACACAACATGTTCAAGCTGACAGAAATGAGGCAATCCAAGCAATCCAAGTACCCTTGCAGGTGGCAGACACAGCAGTGGAACATACAAATGTTGACCCAACAGATGAATCGTCAGCACACCGAGTGATCATTATTGATGGGATGGCTGTGGTAAATTCAGTTATCAAAACGTAACAAATGAAAACGTGCCAAGACTTTGCAGATGCCTTTCTCCAGATAATCTGTAACATGGCAGCACAATATGATGAGGTCAGATTGGTGTTCGACCGGTACATCAAAACATCGCTCAAGGAACAGATGAGGACAAAGAGGACCAAGGGAAAGTCAACATATTACCACGTGAAGGACAACACTTTAATCCAACATATTTCCCTGAAGGACTTCTTATCAGATATCCGCGCCAAAGGACAACTGACCGACTATTTGGCTGACAAAGTTGTATGTCACAGCAAGAGCTCCAACAACAGACTGAAACAACTTATGGTGACCTCAGGAACACAAACCAAGGGCAATGTTGATATCCCAGACTCGCTCCTCACTCACAGCCAAGAAGAGGCAGACACTTTGCTTGTACTGCATGCTCTAACTGTTCTAAATGAAGCAGAACTTGTTGTCAGTTCCCCAGACACAGACGTCTTTTTGTTGCTTGTCTACATGTATCCAAACTTACCAACGTCTACAACCTTCCTTACGGGAAAGGGCAGGCTGAAGAGGAACATTTCTGTGCGGAGCATATACAACAACTTAGGACCAAAGCGCGCTTCTGCACTGTTAGGTTTTCATGCTCTGACAGGTTCCGATATGTCTGGTATATTTGCTGGCAGAACCAAAGACTCGTGCTTCAAGGCATTTATGTCTTGTGATGATGAGATCCTGGATGCACTAGCAATGCTCGGGAATGATGACATTGATCTGCCCGCTGATGTATGCTCTCAGTTGGAACGCTTTGTCTGTATTTTGTATCGATCCAAAATCTACACAAAAGTGAATGAGCTCCGTTGGTTCCTCTACTCAAATCGTGCAGCCGAAGGAGAAAACCTACCACCAACTTCTGGTTCACTGGACTTACACATTCGTCGGGCACATTACATATCCATGATTTGGAGAAAAGCTTGTGAAACTCACCCGTGCCTCCCAGCACCACCTGCATTTGGTTGGACATTTGATGCAGTTTCAAGTCACTTCTCTCCAGTTCGCTGTTTGAATCCACCAGCTCCTGAAGCAGTATTGCACCTCATAAAGTGCGGGTGCAAACGTGGATGCGAAGGAAGGTGCAGCTGTCGCAAGAACAATATCCCATGTACGGAAGTTTGTGGATGCTGGGTTTTCAGCTGCAACAACAAAACTGTCCAACCAGGGATAAATGAAGATTGTGAAGATTGAGGTGTTACTTTCGATGACATTCACAAAATTATAATTCACTTGATATCCATTGTTAAAAATACTAAATGAAAGCCAGGCATTTAATCAGTATGACTTTTTGCATCTTCCTGTTTAAACGATTTAAGAGATTGAACAGTAAATCAAGTATTTCATTTTATTTAGATCTGTTTGTTGGCTTGTTAATTATGTATTCTTTGTGAAAAATACATGTCTTTAAATAGATACTTTGTTTGTAATTACATGCGAAGGGAGAAGGTATAGTTTACATTGTGGGTGCGCGGTGGCCATTTTGGAATTTGGCATGTAGATCATACATATAACATAAATTTGATGATTCCATTCGATTCCTGGTCTCAGAAAACATATATTTAGACACTTTATTTGTAATTGTATCACATGTACTCGCGAAGATATCGCATTATTAGTGTTCGGCGGCCATTTTGGACGCCATCTTGGATTTCATAGTCTTAGAATGTTCAGAAAAAATGCCACCCTAATTTTTTTTAAAGCTTATGATACCTTCTTACAAAATCAATTGAGTTTTTGCTTTTAACAAAAAAAATACACGAAATTCCAAATATGCCTATACTACAAGGCGACTCTGCACAGGGAAACCCTCGGCCGCAGAGATATGTCCCACTTTCCCCAGTTGGCAAAGGAACCTGCTGTTTCTGATGAAGAGCTGCTCGTTTATTGCAATCACCGTGAGAAGATTCGTGGAGATATGGAGCAGCATTTCGAGACATGCTAGAACTGTCGGTGCCAGCATGGGTGATCAACCCATTCAAATGCGACATTCAAGATGTGAAGCGCGAATTACAGGACAAAATTATCAACCTCCACAATGATGATGAGGCGAAGGCAAGATTCTCGCAGCATGAATACGGCAAATTCTGGATTCTGGAGCGGGGCGAATAACCTGCAATGTGGACAGAGGCAGAACTGCTGCTGATGGCGTTCCCCACATCATACCTCGTTGAAAGAGGGTTCAGCGCCGTGATGGTGCTGCTGACCAAGTATCGAAACCGCCTTGACATTACCAAGAGGGGCGATCTGCGTCTCTTCCTCACCGAGATGGAGCCAGACGTTCGTAATCTCGCAGCGAGTCAACAGGCCCACCCTTCACACTAACGGTATTTGGGCCTGTGATAACAGAGTCCCAGTTTGCCTCACCTGGACCTGTTCTGCTGAAACATTGTCGGTCGTGCAAAATAAAATAAAAAGTAAAGTAAAATAAAGTAAAATATTATTCAGAAAATATTTGGCTTCTGTTATTTTTGCTTCCTATCTGCATAAATTCTGGGTGTCCGACCATGAACGATAGGACAAGGGGGGCATTGGGCTGGTCCAAGAGGGCAGAAGGGGGCGGTCGTCCAAAAAAGTTTGAGAATGTCGGGACAGGCCCCGGGAAGGTTATTGGCTCGGTGGCTGGGCCTCGACCGGGCTGGGCCCATTTCGCAATGAAAAGCTGAGCTGAATTGTAGTAGTCAATCTTCTATGGTCACGAGTAAAAGCTGAATTATGGCAGTAAATTCATTCAAAAAGAACCAAAATGTCGGGACAGGCTCTGGGAAGGTTATTGGCTAGGTGGCGAGGCCGGTCAAGGCCGCATTGGCTGGGCTGGGCCCATTTTGCAATTAAAAGCTGAGCTGAATTATAGCGGTCAATCTTCTATGGCCGCGAGTAAAAGCTGAATTATAGTAGTAAATTCATTCAAAAATAACCCGGGCAACGCCGGGTGCTTTCAGCTAGTCTACTATATAAGAGAGTTGTCTGTCTGTCTGTCTGTCTGTCTGTGTCGCCATTTTTCTCAGAGATGGCTGAACGGATCTTGGTCAAACTTTCAGAGGTTCATCAGTGAGTGACTGGGAGTGTTTAGGCCAAAAAAAAAAACCAAAAAAAAAACATTGAGCAATAACAAGGTCGTTTTTTTTGGAGTCAGAAAAAAAATTTGCTCGATAGTGCCTAAGCTTTTTAAAATTAATGTCAGTTATATACAAGTACACATTCGAAAAAACAAAAAAAAACAATCACCAGGCATTTGAACACAAATAAATCAAACAATTCCGGAAGTGTACGAATTTGGTAGTATGGCTTCGTCTTCCTGATCGGCATCACACTTAACTCAGAAACGTGATGAACGCCACATTCACCCACCAGCATATATATGACCCCCCTTCCTCTCCTGCCTCCCCCCCTCCCCTCCCCTTCCACCCTCCCGTCCCCATCCCCCCTCTCCCTTCTCCCCTCCTTCCGCCCCAGCCATCCTCATCCCCCCTCTCCCCCTTCCCCCCTCCCCCTCCTCCTCCTCCCCTCCCTCCCCCTCCCTTTCCCCCTCCCCCCTACCCCCTCTCCCCGCCTCGTCCCCCCCTCCTCGTCCCCCCCTCCTACTCCCTCTCCCCTCCCTTTAATGACAGTTATATACAAGTACACATTCGCATAAATAAATACAAAACAATCACCAGACATTTGAATACAAATAAATCAAAGAATTCCGGAAGTGTACGAAGTTGGGAGTACGGCTTCTTCTTCTTCCTGTCTGGCATTGTGGCGGGCACAAGGGACAAGAATTCCGCACACCAGCAGGTGGCGCGAGCGTCCAGGCGGGGAACTGTAATGCATGCCCCGCCTATCGGCCGACCGGCCACGCCCGGGGGCAAGGCGTGGCCTCGGGACATATATGCGGGCTCTAAGCTCGAGCCCGCCCAGTGCTGAAGTGCGAGCTCTTAATAAAGACTCTTTGTTTGTACCAACGCGTTGTGGCCTACCTCTCTGGCAATCGAGTCGTGTGTGCACAGCACCACACTGGTGACCCCGATTGGTTCAGCCGTTGCTGACCCCCGAACGCGCCATGGCTACCAACGCCGTCGCATTCAAACTCCCGGAGCTTTGGGAAGCGCAAGCCGACGTTTGGTTTTTGCAAGCCGAAGCTCAATTTGAACTCCGGGGCATCACGGCGGACGAGACCAGGTACTACCACGTGGTCGCTGCCCTCGGGCCCGGCACTGCCGCCCGAGTCGTGTCCATCCTTCGGCGACCACAAGTACGAGGCGCTCAAACGTCTCCTCCTCGCCACATTCAGGCTCACAGAGATCGAACGTGCCGACCGCCTCCTGGA